>NW_027168827.1:57500-240000 GCF_036898095.1 Palaemon carinicauda | reverse complement strand
ACCTTGTATCCTATCCCCTATACCCAGACCACGTGTGCCGTTTAGTCCTAGTTTTAATTAATTCACCCTGTGACAGTGTTGATTACCATGTGTAACGTTTAAATCCCTAAGTTTTGCATTTTCATTTAATTTGCTTAAAGGTTTTAACCACACGACTTCATCGTGTTCCCAGCCGGTAGAAGTAAGTGTGCTGTTAATAATTCAATTTATTTCCCTTTCCAGGGAACGTTGTTTGCTGTGCTGTCGTTTCATCCACGGCCAACCAAACTCCATCTGAAGCTCCTCGTGGCATAAATTAAAATAGTTACCTGTTGTGCTCCCCTTTCTTTTATTAATTCTTATTTAAGTGTTATTGTAAATATATAATTTTGTCAGTATTCCTTGTATCATTGCTGACTGGCGACCTACCATTATTATTTGTTTTGTTATGGCCCTTGAGTCCCTTTTAAGCAAGGCCGGACTCGAACCAGTGGCTCGTAACATATTGGCGACCAAATGCCAGGATTCGCTAAGACAGTAATTTAAAATTAATTTTATCAAAGTCAAATTCCCCCCTTTTTCTGTCTTTAGCGACTTGACGAACCTCAATTTCATTTCAAGTAAATTATATTATCACTGGAGTTGGAACCGTGGAAGAACACAGCAAAAGCCTTCTATTCTCATTGTTAAAGTTTTGTGTTTATTAGTGTGTGTGTTCGCTCCGCGAACCTTTTTGTTTTAAACCCACGTGGGAGAAGGCTAGTCCTATTGTGTAGCGGGGTAGCCAACCGCGTGAGATGAATTTGTGTTCTGTTTTTTTCTGAGTGTTTATTATCAATGTGGATAATTTTTTTTCATTTATATATTGTGCAGAGTGAATGTTTAATTTTGTGTTAAAACTAAGTGAAGTGAAATTTACGAAAATCTAGGAGAATCCGTGGTACACTAAACCACGTGTTAAATTCCAGTGAGGCTTAATTCCCGTGTTGGTAACGGTAAGCGCACGTGGCATTCTTTATTTCAATTTTTCCTTTTTCACAGTAAGGGTATCCAATTTCATTTTGTTACTTTCGTGGGGTATTATTTTTATGTACATTTTTGAAACGTTGTTAACCTAAAGATAAAGGATTTATGATATCCCATTCAATTTCATTTTTTCAGTCAGGGTATAGGATCATTTAGATAAAATATTTGGAGGTGTAATTTTTTAAACTCATTTTGTTTTTATTAAAGGGAAAGTATGTAAAGGGGTTGATGTTCTTAGCGAAGCATTAAGCAATCTTCGTGACATTGTTTGTTTATTTAATTTGTTATACTTTAAGTATAAATACAAACTTTGCTTTAAGTCACAGGGTTGCAAGTGGTGGTGTTGCAACAACGCACCCGCACATTTTTACAAATCAATTTTTTTCCTTAAGACTAGCATAGGAGGGTCACACATCGTGGAGATTCCATTTTTTTTCCTTAAGACTAGCATAGGAGGGTCACACATCGTGGAGATTCCATTTTTTTTTCCTTAAGACTAGCATAGGAGGGTCACACATCGTGGAGATTCCATTTTTTTTCCTTAAGACTAGCACAGAGGGTCATTCATTGTTGTGATTCCATTTTTATATGACTAGCATAGAGATTCACCCATTGTTGTGATTCCAATTTTTTAAAGACTAGCATAGAGATTCACCCATTGTTGTGAGTCCAATTTTTTATGACACGCATAGAGATTCACCCATTGTTGTTATTCCATTTTTTCCAAAAGACTAGCATAGAGGTTCACCCATTGTTGTGATTACATTTTTTTTGTACTAGCATAGAGATTCACCCATTGTTGTGATTCCGTTTTTTTATGACTAGCATAGAGTTTCACCCATTGTTGTGATTCCATTTTTTCAAAAGACTAGCATAGAGGTTCACCCATTGTTGTGATTACATATTTTTTTGTACTAGCATAGAGATTCACCCATTGTGGTGATTCCATTTCTTTTATGACTAGTATAAAGGTTCACCCATAGTTGTGATTCCATTTTATTTCGTCCAGCATAGTGTCACCCATAGTTGTGATCTCCTTTTTTCCTGACTAGCCCAGAGGGTCACCTACTGTATAGTGGTGATTCCATTTTTTATTGGGTAGTACAGTTGTCATATATATCGTTACTTGTTTGGACGCATTACAACCGGACAGCCTAAGCTCACCCATTATCGTGGCGCTGGTTTTCAAGTTAGGCTCCTGTCCAATTACTTGCAAGGCTTGCTATTTGGTGATAATTCTTTCCCGAAAGGTATTTTTCGCAGCCTGTGTGCATTTTCCCCAGCTCCATCTTCATCCCTCCTTCCATGAGACTCTTGCATAAGGCTAGAGCGTCTTTCCCCTCCGTGTAATTTCTGGCACGGTCAACATCGTACCTTGTGCTGTTGAGTTTTTCTTGTCGCTGTCTACACAAAACTTAGCAAAATGACTGCTGCTGAAATCAGTGCATTTGTGGACTTGGCAGAAAGACAAGGCTATGAGGGAGAAACATTGCGAAGGTATGTGCGGGAGCTCATGAATGAAGACAAAGCACGGAGAAGAACAGAGCAAGAAAGGATGCGCTATGAAAGAGAGAGAGTGCATGAATTAAGAATGCAGGAGATGGACGCCCGATTGGCACAACTCAATCACTTGCCACCTCAACCCAATGTTGCCAAAGTCCAGCAGGACAATCGCAGGAGGACCCTCTTCATTGAAGGGTTCACCAAGGAACTCCTTACAGTGGAACTGAAGGTGACCACGTTCCAGCTCAGCAAGAAGTGCGGACAGGGGGCAGGGAGTGATCTTGCACATGAGGGCTAAAACTCATGCTTGGGTCAAAAGCCGTGCATGAAGGCTGCCAAGCCGGAGCCTAAAACTGGTAGGATGCAACCTGCATGGGAAGACGACTGGCTCGGTGACATTGACCTTGGTGAGGTAGCTTGGCTAAGTGAGGAGGCCCAAGAGTCTTCCTCCTCCAGCAGTGAGTCTGAGCTTCGTACGCCAGAAGTTAATTCTGGTGAAGGTGGGCCACTTTCCACCACAGGGGATAGGGCTACTCCAAGCATCATGCCAGAGGTCTCAGAGCAGGCAAGAGGTGAACCACCCATCAGTGCCGAGACCCCAAGGAGCCAGACAAAGCTCATCAGGTTCCCACTGCTGGATGAGACATTGGTATACAACAGGGCACCCGCCAACTCGAACGAGGTGGAAATGAATAACCCCTCTACGGCTGAGTTCCTGCTAAAGGATGAGGTGCCCCTTAAGATCACCCGAGGTTCTCACAATCCTGCTGAGGCCCTGCGCCAGCATGTAGTTGTCCCCCATAATTCCCGCTTGTCGGTGCTACGAATGGCCCATGAGGGACTGGGAGGGCACTCTGGGGTGAAGCGCACAACCCAACTGCTGCAGCCCCATTTTTTCCGGCCAGGCTTGCAGAAGGGTGTTAAGGCTTCCGCAACCTCTTGCCATCCATGCCAAGTCATCAGTAACTCTAAGAAAATAGTGCCAAGGGCCTCGCTCCAACTTATCCCATCCATAAGTGTTACAGAGATGACACAATTCTTTTATTGGTATGGCTTCCTAGCCACATTTCAGAAGGACGAAGGTTCCCACTTCATGGCAGAGGAGTCACGACCTCTGACCATACTCATAATTCATTTTTGGCTTCACCAGGTGCAAGCAGGAATTCCCAACTGTGGAGTTTACTTAAATGGCAGCATAAATTTCTTCCAGACATGGGAAAAACTCCAAACTCAAGAGAAAGAACTCTCAGGCATGGGCTCATCTCTTGAGCACCTTGGTTCCTATCGTGCTGACCATGTTTTCCCACAGACATTCCTCACGGACCATAACCATCTAAACTACTTGACTGAGCTACGTAATGGGAATAAAGGGCTCATGAGGTGCGGCATAGACCTCCAGAACTACAACTGGAAGGTCAAGCGCCTAAAGAACTCGTATGAGAGAGATGTGTTCTCCCGGCATTAGTGCCCAATGCACAGTGCCAAGTCCATAGTGTAGCCATAGTCAGTAGGTAAATTTAGTTTGTATGAAAAAATATTTATTGGCCTTGGTGTCTCCCCAGGTAGATAAACTTGAGGAGCCATCTTGGCATCATTATTTTTATTTAATTCATTTTCATGTATTTATTTTATCCTTTTTTTTCATATATGCCAATTTTCTTGAATTTTATGCCTACCACTGCACTAGGTCACTTAACTTTAACCATCTTTTACATTTTAATTTTCAATTTTGCATTTTTTAATTTTTCCAGTTGCTGCCTCACAGCCAGCATACTTATTTCTATGTGGCACTTAAAGTTAATTTACAGTCAAAATAACGTAAAATGATGACCCTAGTTGCAGCTTAGATATTTATCCATTATCGTGGTGAGACTCACTGAGGGAGGAATCATTAAGGCTAGTGGCTTCAGACCTTGCTTGCAGAGTTCTTGTCCTGTTTTAGGACAAAATCTCTGCTAAAATGGGGGGCTGTTAGTAATGGCGGTCATTACGCCACCTTTTTTCAAATAACAAAAGACCCCGCCAGCAAGCATGGGTCGAAATGCCACGAGTTTTGGGACCCTACCCAGAGTCTCACCCCCCTCCCACCATCCTATACCAGTCTACTCCCCCTGAGATCTCAATTTCAGCTACCTTCTACGAGACACGTGACCAAGCCTGACCAATAGGACACCGGTCAGGCCAATCCCCCCTACCCGCCCCCCTCAATTGGGGGTCAAGTGGGGTTGATCTACCCAGGGAAAACTGGAGATCCTTCTTCGTGAGTCAGCATCCATAAGGAGAACATCTCCTCTTCTTATCTCAACCTCCATGAGGATAACATCTCCTCTTCCTCTTCACCCTCAAGACATCAGGGAGGCAGGACCTCTGTCTACATCTTTCCATAAGGGAAGGAAACCAGAGTCTTTTTACTAAAGGTAAGGTGTGTGATTTTGAGATTCTCAATATCCTTACCCAACCTCCCGTCCCTTCCTTATCACACCCCATTTTTCCTTATCCTCTAAAGAAAATCCTACCCACTGAACCTTGTATCCTATCCCCTATACCCAGACCACGTGTGCCGTTTAGTCCTAGTTTTAATTAATTCACCCTGTGACAGTGTTGATTACCATGTGTAACGTTTAAATCCCTAAGCTTTGCATTTTCATTTAATTTGCTTAAAGGTTTTAACCACACGACTTCATCGTGTTCCCAGCCGGTAGAAGTAAGTGTGCTGTTAATAATTCAATTTATTTCCCTTTCCAGGGAACGTTGTTTGCTGTGCTGTCGTTTCATCCACGGCCAACCAAACTCCATCTGAAGCTCCTCGTGGCATAAATTAAAATAGTTACCTGTTGTGCTCCCCTTTCTTTTATTAATTCTTATTTAAGTGTTATTGTAAATATATAATTTTGTCAGTATTCCTTGTATCATTGCTGACTGGCGACCTACCATTATTATTTGTTTTGTTATGGCCCTTGAGTCCCTTAAGCAAGGCCGGACTCGAACCAGTGGCTCGTAACATATTGGCGACCAAATGCCAGGATTCGCTAAGACAGTAATTTAAAATTAATTTTATCAAAGTCAAATTCCCCCCTTTTTCTGTCTTTAGCGACTTGACGAACCTCAATTTCATTTCAAGTAAATTATATTATCACTGGAGTTGGAACCGTGGAAGAACACAGCAAAAGCCTTCTATTCTCATTGTTAAAGTTTTGTGTTTATTAGTGTGTGTGTTCGCTCCGCGAACCTTTTTGTTTTAAACCCACGTGGGAGAAGTCTAGTCCTATTGTGTAGCGGGGTAGCCAACCGCGTGAGATGAATTTGTGTTCTGTTTTTTTCTGAGTGTTTATTATCAATGTGGATAATTTTTTTTCATTTATATATTGTGCAGAGTGAATGTTTAATTTTGTGTTAAAACTAAGTGAAGTGAAATTTACGAAAATCTAGGAGAATCCGTGGTACACTAAACCACGTGTTAAATTCCAGTGAGGCTTAATTCCCGTGTTGGTAACGGTAAGCGCACGTGGCATTCTTTATTTCAATTTTTCCTTTTTCACAGTAAGGGTATCCAATTTCATTTTGTTACTTTCGTGGGGTATTATTTTTATGTACATTTTTGAAACGTTGTTAACCTAAAGATAAAGGATTTATGATATCCCATTCAATTTCATTTTTTCAGTCAGGGTATAGGATCATTTAGATAAAATATTTGGAGGTGTAATTTTTAAAACTCATTTTGTTTTTATTAAAGGGAAAGTATGTAAAGGGGTTGATGTTCTTAGCGAAGCATTAAGCAATCTTCGTGACATTGTTTGTTTATTTAATTTGTTATACTTTAAGTATAAATACAAACTTTGCTTTAAGTCACAGGGTTGCAAGTGGTGGTGTTGCAACAACGCACCCGCACATTTTTACAAATCAATTTTTTTCCTTAAGACTAGCATAGGAGGGTCACACATCGTGGAGATTCCATTTTTTTTCCTTAAGACTAGCATAGGAGGGTCACACATCGTGGAGATTCCATTTTTTTTTTCCTTAAGACTAGCATAGGAGGGTCACACATCGTGGAGATTCCATTTTTTTCCTTAAGACTAGCATAGGAGGGTCACACATCGTGGAGATTCCATTTTTTTCCTTAAGACTAGCATAGGAGGGTCACACATCGTGGAGATTCCATTTTTTTTTCCTTAAGACTAGCATAGGAGGGTCACACATCGTGGAGATTCCATTTTTTTTCCTTAAGACTAGCATAGGAGGGTCACACATCGTGGAGATTCCATTTTTTTCCTTAAGACTAGCACAGAGGGTCATTCATTGTTGTGATTCCATTTTTATATGACTAGCATAGAGATTCACCCATTGTTGTGATTCCAATTTTTTAAAGACTAGCATAGAGATTCACCCATTGTTGTGAGTCCAATTTTTTATGACACGCATAGAGATTCACCCATTGTTGGTATTCCATTTTTTCCAAAAGACTAGCATAGAGGTTCACCCATTGTTGTGATTACATTTTTTTTGTACTAGCATAGAGATTCACCCATTGTTGTGATTCCGTTTTTTTATGACTAGCATAGAGTTTCACCCATTGTTGTGATTCCATTTTTTCAAAAGACTAGCATAGAGGTTCACCCATTGTTGTGATTACATATTTTTTTGTACTAGCATAGAGATTCACCCATTGTGGTGATTCCATTTCTTTTATGACTAGTATAAAGGTTCACCCATAGTTGTGATTCCATTTTATTTCGTCCAGCATAGTGTCACCCATAGTTGTGATCTCCTTTTTTCCTGACTAGCCCAGAGGGTCACCTACTGTATAGTGGTGATTCCATTTTTTATTGGGTAGTACAGTTGTCATATATATCGTTACTTGTTTGGACGCATTACAACCGGACAGCCTAAGCTCACCCATTGTCGTGGCGCTGGTTTTCAAGTTAGGCTCCTGTCCAATTACTTGCAAGGCTTGCTATTTGGTGATAATTCTTTCCCGAAAGGTATTTTTCGCAGCCTGTGTGCATTTTCCCCAGCTCCATCTTCATCCCTCCTTCCATGAGACTCTTGCATAAGGCTAGAGCGTCTTTCCCCTCCGTGTAATTTCTGGCACGGTCAACATCGTACCTTGTGCTGTTGAGTTTTTCTTGTCGCTGTCTACACAAAACTTAGCAAAATGACTGCTGCTGAAATCAGTGCATTTGTGGACTTGGCAGAAAGACAAGGCTATGAGGGAGAAACATTGCGAAGGTATGTGCGGGAGCTCATGAATGAAGACAAAGCACGGAGAAGAACAGAGCAAGAAAGGATGCGCTATGAAAGAGAGAGAGTGCATGAATTAAGAATGCAGGAGATGGACGCCCGATTGGCACAACTCAATCACTTGCCACCTCAACCCAATGTTGCCAAAGTCCAGCAGGACAATCGCAGGAGGACCCTCTTCATTGAAGGGTTCACCAAGGAACTCCTTACAGTGGAACTGAAGGTGACCACGTCCCAGCTCAGCAAGAAGTGCGGACAGGGGGCAGGGAGTGATCTTGCACATGAGGGCTACAACTCATGCTTGGGTCAAAAGCCGTGCATGAAGGCTGCCAAGCCGGAGCCTAAAACTGGTAGGATGCAACCTGCATGGGAAGACGACTGGCTCGGTGACATTGACCTTGGTGAGGTAGCTTGGCTAAGTGAGGAGGCCCAAGAGTCTTCCTCCTCCAGCAGTGAGTCTGAGCTTCGTACGCCAGAAGTTAATTCTGGTGAAGGTGGGCCACTTTCCACCACAGGGGATAGGG
Organism: Palaemon carinicauda; assembly: GCF_036898095.1. Taxonomy (NCBI): domain Eukaryota; kingdom Metazoa; phylum Arthropoda; class Malacostraca; order Decapoda; family Palaemonidae; genus Palaemon; species Palaemon carinicauda. The sequence continues at coordinate 231,730 of NW_027168827.1, read as the reverse complement.
CTACTCCAAGCATCATGCCAGAGGTTTCAGAGCAGGCAAGAGGTGAACCACCCATCAGTGCCGAGACCCCAAGGAGCCAGACAAAGCTCATCAGGTTCCCACTGCTGGATGAGACATTGGTAAACAACAGGGCACCCGCCAACTCGAACGAGGTGGAAATGAATAACCCCTCTACGGCTGAGTTCCTGCTAAAGGATGAGGTGCCCCTTAAGATCACCCGAGGTTCTCACAATCCTGCTGAGGCCCTGCGCCAGCATGTAGTTGTCCCCCATAATTCCCGCTTGTCGGTGCTACGAATGGCCCATGAGGGACTGGGAGGGCACTCTGGGGTGAAGCGCACAACCCAACTGCTGCAGCCCCATTTTTTCCGGCCAGGCTTGCAGAAGGGTGTTAAGGCTTCCGCAACCTCTTGCCATCCGTGCCAAGTCATCAGTAACTCTAAGAAAATTGTGCCAAGGGCCTCGCTCCAACTTATCCCATCCATAAGTGTTACAGAGATGACACAATTCTTTTATTGGTATGGCTTTCTAGCCACATTTCAGAAGGACGAAGGTTCCCACTTCATGGCAGAGGAGTCACGACCTCTGACCATACTCATAATTCATTTTTGGCTTCACCAGGTGCAAGCAGGAATTCCCAACTGTGGAGTTTACTTAAATGGCAGCATAAATTTCTTCCAGACATGGGAAAAACTCCAAACTCAAGAGAAAGAACTCTCAGGCATGGGCTCATCTCTTGAGCACCTTGGTTCCTATCGTGCTGACCATGTTTTCCCACAGACATTCCTCACGGACCATAACCATCTAAACTACTTGACTGAGCTACGTAATGGGAATAAAGGGCTCATGAGGTGCGGCATAGACCTCCAGAACTACAACTGGAAGGTCAAGCGCCTAAAGAACTCGTATGAGAGAGATGTGTTCTCCCGGCATTAGTGCCCAATGCACAGTGCCAAGTCCATAGCGTAGCCATAGTCAGTAGGTAAATTTAGTTTGTATGAAAAAATATTTATTGGCCTTGGTGTCTCCCCAGGTAGATAAACTTGAGGAGCCATCTTGGCATCATTATTTTTATTTAATTCATTTTCATGTATTTATTTTATCCTTTTTTTTCATATATGCCAATTTTCTTGAATTTTATGCCTACCACTGCACTAGGTCACTTAACTTTAACCATCTTTTACATTTTAATTTTCAATTTTGCATTTTTTAATTTTTCCAGTTGCTGCCTCACAGCCAGCATACTTATTTCTATGTGGCACTTAAAGTTAATTTACAGTCAAAATAACGTAAAATGATGACCCTAGTTGCAGCTTAGATATTTATCCATTATCGTGGTGAGACTCACTGAGGGAGGAATCATTAAGGCTAGTGGCTTCAGACCTTGCTTGCAGAGTTCTTGTCCTGTTTTAGGACAAAATCTCTGCTAAAATGGGGGGCTGTTAGTAATGGCGGTCATTACGCCACCTTTTTTCAAATAACAAAAGACCCCGCCAGCAAGCATGGGTCGAAATGCCACGAGTTTTGGGACCCTACCCAGAGTCTCACCCCCCTCCCACCATCCTATACCAGTCTACTCCCCCTGAGATCTCAATTTCAGCTACCTTCTACGAGACACGTGACCAAGCCTGACCAATAGGACACCGGTCAGGCCAATCCCCCCTACCCGCCCCCCTCAATTGGGGGTCAAGTGGGGTTGATCTACCCAGGGAAAACTGGAGATCCTTCTTCGTGAGTCAGCATCCATAAGGAGAACATCTCCTCTTCTTATCTCAACCTCCATGAGGATAACATCTCCTCTTCCTCTTCACCCTCAAGACATCAGGGAGGCAGGACCTCTGTCTACATCTTTCCATAAGGGAAGGAAACCAGAGTCTTTTTACTAAAGGTAAGGTGTCTGATTTTGAGATTCTCAATATCCTTACCCAACCTCCCGTCCCTTCCTTATCACACCCCATTTTTCCTTATCCTCTAAAGAAAATCCTACCCACTGAACCTTGTATCCTATCCCCTATACCCAGACCACGTGTGCCGTTTAGTCCTAGTTTTAATTAATTCACCCTGTGACAGTGTTGATTACCATGTGTAACGTTTAAATCCCTAAGCTTTGCATTTTCATTTAATTTGCTTAAAGGTTTTAACCACACGACTTCATCGTGTTCCCAGCCGGTAGAAGTAAGTGTGCTGTTAATAATTCAATTTATTTCCCTTTCCAGGGAACGTTGTTTGCTGTGCTGTCGTTTCATCCACGGCCAACCAAACTCCATCTGAAGCTCCTCGGGGCATAAATTAAAATAGTTACCTGTTGTGCTCCCCTTTCTTTTATTAATTCTTATTTAAGTGTTATTGTAAATATATAATTTTGTCAGTATTCCTTGTATCATTGCTGACTGGCGACCTACCATTATTATTTGTTTTGTTATGGCCCTTGAGTCTCTTAAGCAAGGCCGGACTCGAACCAGTGGCTCGTAACATATTGGCGACCAAATGCCAGGATTCGCTAAGACAGTAATTTAAAATTAATTTTATCAAAGTCAAATTCCCCCCTTTTTCTGTCTTTAGCGACTTGACGAACCTCAATTTCATTTCAAGTAAATTATATTATCACTGGAGTTGGAACCGTGGAAGAACACAGCAAAAGCCTTCTATTCTCATTGTTAAAGTTTTGTGTTTATTAGTGTGTGTGTTCGCTCCGCGAACCTTTTTGTTTTAAACCCACGTGGGAGAAGTCTAGTCCTATTGTGTAGCGGGGTAGCCAACCGCGTGAGATGAATTTGTGTTCTGTTTTTTTCTGAGTGTTTATTATCAATGTGGATAATTTTTTTTCATTTATATATTGTGCAGAGTGAATGTTTAATTTTGTGTTAAAACTAAGTGAAGTGAAATTTACGAAAATCTAGGAGAATCCGTGGTACACTAAACCACGTGTTAAATTCCAGTGAGGCTTAATTCCCGTGTTGGTAACGGTAAGCGCACGTGGCATTCTTTATTTCAATTTTTCCTTTTTCACAGTAAGGGTATCCAATTTCATTTTGTTACTTTCGTGGGGTATTATTTTTATGTACATTTTTGAAACGTTGTTAACCTAAAGATAAAGGATTTATGATATCCCATTCAATTTCATTTTTTCAGTCAGGGTATAGGATCATTTAGATAAAATATTTGGAGGTGTAATTTTTTAAACTCATTTTGTTTTTATTAAAGGGAAAGTATGTAAAGGGGTTGATGTTCTTAGCGAAGCATTAAGCAATCTTCGTGACATTGTTTGTTTATTTAATTTGTTATACTTTAAGTATAAATACAAACTTTGCTTTAAGTCACAGGGTTGCAAGTGGTGGTGTTGCAACAACGCACCCGCACATTTTTACAAATCAATTTTTTTCCTTAAGACTAGCATAGGAGGGTCACACATCGTGGAGATTCCATTTTTTTTCCTTAAGACTAGCATAGGAGGGTCACACATCGTGGAGATTCCATTTTTTTTTTCCTTAAGACTAGCACAGGAGGGTCACACATCGTGGAGATTCCATTTTTTTCCTTAAGACTAGCATAGGAGGGTCACACATCGTGGAGATTCCATTTTTTTCCTTAAGACTAGCATAGGAGGGTCACACATCGTGGCGATTCCATTTTTTTTTCCTTAAGACTAGCATAGGAGGGTCACACATCGTGGAGATTCCATTTTTTTTCCTTAAGACTAGCATAGGAGGGTCACACATCGTGGAGATTCCATTTTTTTTCCTTAAGACTAGCACAGAGGGTCATTCATTGTTGTGATTCCATTTTTATATGACTAGCATAGAGATTCACCCATTGTTGTGATTCCAATTTTTTAAAGACTAGCATAGAGATTCACCCATTGTTGTGAGTCCAATTTTTTATGACACGCATAGAGATTCACCCATTGTTGTGATTCCATTTTTTCCAAAAGACTAGCATAGAGGTTCACCCATTGTTGTGATTACATTTTTTATGTACTAGCATAGAGATTCACCCATTGTTGTGATTCCGTTTTTTTATGACTAGCATAGAGTCTCACCCATTGTTGTGATTCTATTTTTTCAAAAGACTAGCATAGAGGTTCACCCATTGTTGTGATTACATATTTTTTTGTACTAGCATAGAGATTCACCCATTGTGGTGATTCCATTTCTTTTATGACTAGTATAAAGGTTCACCCATAGTTGTGATTCCATTTTATTTCGTCCAGCATAGTGTCACCCATAGTTGTGATCTCCTTTTTTCCTGACTAGCCCAGAGGGTCACCTACTGTATAGTGGTGATTCCATTTTTTATTGGGTAGTACAGTTGTCATATATATCGTTACTTGTTTGGACGCATTACAACCGGACAGCCTAAGCTCACCCATTGTCGTGGCGCTGGTTTTCAAGTTAGGCTCCTGTCCAATTACTTGCAAGGCTTGCTATTTGGTGATAATTCTTTCCCGAAAGGTATTTTTCGCAGCCTGTGTGCATTTTCCCCAGCTCCATCTTCATCCCTCCTTCCATGAGACTCTTGCATAAGGCTAGAGCGTCTTTCCCCTCCGTGTAATTTCTGGCACGGTCAACATCGTACCTTGTGCTGTTGAGTTTTTCTTGTCGCTGTCTACACAAAACTTAGCAAAATGACTGCTGCTGAAATCAGTGCATTTGTGGACTTGGCAGAAAGACAAGGCTATGAGGGAGAAACATTGCGAAGGTATGTGCGGGAGCTCATGAATGAAGACAAAGCACGGAGAAGAACAGAGCAAGAAAGGATGCGCTATGAAAGAGAGAGAGTGCATGAATTAAGAATGCAGGAGATGGACGCCCGATTGGCACAACTCAATCACTTGCCACCTCAACCCAATGTTGCCAAAGTCCAGCAGGACAATCGCAGGAGGACCCTCTTCATTGAAGGGTTCACCAAGGAACTCCTTACAGTGGAACTGAAGGTGACCACGTCCCAGCTCAGCAAGAAGTGCGGACAGGGGGCAGGGAGTGATCTTGCACATGAGGGCTACAACTCATGCTTGGGTCAAAAGCCGTGCATGAAGGCTGCCAAGCCGGAGCCTAAAACTGGTAGGATGCAACCTGCTTGGGAAGACGACTGGCTCGGTGACATTGACCTTGGTGAGGTAGCTTGGCTAAGTGAGGAGGCCCAAGAGTCTTCCTCCTCCAGCAGTGAGTCTGAGCTTCGTACGCCAGAAGTTAATTCTGGTGAAGGTGGGCCACTTTCCACCACAGGGGATAGGGCTACTCCAAGCATCATGCCAGAGGTCTCAGAGCAGGCAAGAGGTGAACCACCCATCAGTGCCGAGACCCCAAGGAGCCAGACAAAGCTCATCAGGTTCCCACTGCTGGATGAGACATTGGTAAACAACAGGGCACCCGCCAACTCGAACGAGGTGGAAATGAATAACCCCTCTACGGCTGAGTTCCTGCTAAAGGATGAGGTGCCCCTTAAGATCACCCGAGGTTCTCACAATCCTGCTGAGGCCCTGCGCCAGCATGTAGTTGTCCCCCATAATTCCCGCTTGTCGGTGCTACGAATGGCCCATGAGGGACTGGGAGGGCACTCTGGGGTGAAGCGCACAACCCAACTGCTGCAGCCCCATTTTTTCCGGCCAGGCTTGCAGAAGGGTGTTAAGGCTTCCGCAACCTCTTGCCATCCGTGCCAAGTCATCAGTAACTCTAAGAAAATAGTGCCAAGGGCCTCGCTCCAACTTATCCCATCCATAAGTGTTACAGAGATGACACAATTCTTTTATTGGTATGGCTTCCTAGCCACATTTCAGAAGGACGAAGGTTCCCACTTCATGGCAGAGGAGTCACGACCTCTGACCATACTCACAATTCATTTTTGGCTTCACCAGGTGCAAGCAGGAATTCCCAACTGTGGAGTTTACTTAAATGGCAGCATAAATTTCTTCCAGACATGGGAAAAACTCCAAACTCAAGAGAAAGAAATCTCAGGCATGGGCTCATCTCTTGAGCACCTTGGTTCCTATCGTGCTGACCATGTTTTCCCACAGACATTCCTCACGGACCATAACCATCTAAACTACTTGACTGAGCTACGTAATGGGAATAAAGGGCTCATGAGGTGCGGCATAGACCTCCAGAACTACAACTGGAAGGTCAAGCGCCTAAAGAACTCGTATGAGAGAGATGTGTTCTCCCGGCATTAGTGCCCAATGCACAGTGCCAAGTCCATAGTGTAGCCATAGTCAGTAGGTAAATTTAGTTTGTATGAAAAAATATTTATTGGCCTTGGTGTCTCCCCAGGTAGATAAACTTGAGGAGCCATCTTGGCATCATTATTTTTATTTAATTCATTTTCATGTATTTATTTTATCCTTTTTTTTCATATATGCCAATTTTCTTGAATTTTATGCCTACCACTGCACTAGGTCACTTAACTTTAACCATCTTTTACATTTTAATTTTCAATTTTGCATTTTTTAATTTTTCCAGTTGCTGCCTCACAGCCAGCATACTTATTTCTATGTGGCACTTAAAGTTAATTTACAGTCAAAATAACGTAAAATGATGACCCTAGTTGCAGCTTAGATATTTATCCCTTATCGTGGTGAGACTCACTGAGGGAGGAATCATTAAGGCTAGTGGCTTCAGACCTTGCTTGCAGAGTTCTTGTCCTGTTTTAGGACAAAATCTCTGCTAAAATGGGGGGCTGTTAGTAATGGCGGTCATTACGCCACCTTTTTTCAAATAACAAAAGACCCCGCCAGCAAGCATGGGTCGAAATGCCACGAGTTTTGGGACCCTACCCAGAGTCTCACCCCCCTCCCACCATCCTATACCAGTCTACTCCCCCTGAGATCTCAATTTCAGCTACCTTCTACGAGACACGTGACCAAGCCTGACCAATAGGGCACCGGTCAGGCCAATCCCCCCTACCCGCCCCCCTCAATTGGGGGTCAAGTGGGGTTGATCTACCCAGGGAAAACTGGAGATCCTTCTTCGTGAGTCAGCATCCATAAGGAGAACATCTCCTCTTCTTATCTCAACCTCCATGAGGATAACATCTCCTCTTCCTCTTCACCCTCAAGACATCAGGGAGGCAGGACCTCTGTCTACATCTTTCCATAAGGGAAGGAAACCAGAGTCTTTTTACTAAAGGTAAGGTGTCTGATTTTGAGATTCTCAATATCCTTACCCAACCTCCCGTCCCTTCCTTATCACACCCCATTTTTCCTTATCCTCTAAAGAAAATCCTACCCACTGAACCTTGTATCCTATCCCCTATACCCAGACCACGTGTGCCGTTTAGTCCTAGTTTTAATTAATTCACCCTGTGACAGTGTTGATTACCATGTGTAACGTTTAAATCCCTAAGCTTTGCATTTTCATTTAATTTGCTTAAAGGTTTTAACCACACGACTTCATCGTGTTCCCAGCCGGTAGAAGTAAGTGTGCTGTTAATAATTCAATTTATTTCCCTTTCCAGGGAACGTTGTTTGCTGTGCTGTCGTTTCATCCACGGCCAACCAAACTCCATCTGAAGCTCCTCGTGGCATAAATTAAAATAGTTACCTGTTGTGCTCCCCTTTCTTTTATTAATTCTTATTTAAGTGTTATTGTAAATATATAATTTTGTCAGTATTCCTTGTATCATTGCTGACTGGCGACCTACCATTATTATTTGTTTTGTTATGGCCCTTGAGTCCCTTAAGCAAGGCCGGACTCGAACCAGTGGCCCGTAACAATATATATATATATATATATATATATATACATATACATGGTTTCTAGCCGTACAGGTGGTGGTTCGAATCACCACCCGGCCAGAAGCTGTTACCATAAAATGAATTCCAAGTGGATATGTATTCCCAAGATAGAATTCGGTATTAAATGCAATTCGTGGGTGATATTTACATATATATATATATATATATATATATATATATATATACATACATATACATATATATATATATATATATATATATATATATATATATATATATATATATATATATATATATGTGAGAGAGAGAGAGAGAGAGAGAGAGAGAGAGAGAGAGAGGGGGGGGGGGAAATGTGTACACACATAAAAATTCATTACAATAACAGTTCAAAACCTTTCTTCTATGGAAATCAAATTTAGGGTAAGTCAGGAAATTAATCAGACCAATATTGGAATAAAATCCTCTTACGAGATTTATCTTAATTATGCTACGAGGGAAATTAGCTAAATTAAAGAAGGCAGGTATATGATGGAGGAAATGAAAAGAAAAAAAAAATGGTGGCAGAACTGAAGGTCGGTCGAATTTCGCATGTTTTTGCCATGCCAAGAAGCAAACTTGTAGGCTATATGTTTTTGTTAGCTTTCTTAATAAGGGTGTAAAAATAAGCAATGTATCAGGATTCGATGTTGAGGCATCATTAGGAAAATATCTAGTATCATCTGCTGGAATATCATAAACCGAACTCCTTGAGCATTACTCATAGTGGTGCGTCTGGGTACGGGCAAGAGTGTGCAGCTTTGGTGCCTCTGCAGTACCGAATGGTTGTTATCGTGTTTTTCCCAATCAGTGAATATCACAACATAAGCAGTTTTTAAGGGAAGATTTGAGTCAAACTCCCGCAGAGCTGACTTGAATAAATTTCAGATAAAATATATGTATTACAACTACTTGATAAAAAATTAGAGATGAAAATCTTTGATAAATAGGTGTCTAAATTTTATCTATTAAACCTATGTATCAAAAAATATTACAATCTTAAAAATAGAAAAATTCTTGGAATCCGATAAAATGTCAGACAACGTTTTCTGACCAAAACATCCCTTTGCAGAGGAAACAATCAGAACTCTAGCTACTCTACCACACGTTTTATTTGCTTTGTGGCTTTCTTGAGTCTGCGAAAACCCAAAAATAGTGAATATAGTTACTGCAACTATCCCACATTGAAACATATATTTGCGATGAAATTATTCAATTTGTAAAGTAAAAAAAAATAGGAAATTACGGAAATTGCATTTACATATCTGTTTGAATCTACGAATACAAGTTTTTTTTTTTTTTTTTCTTTTTTTTTTTTTTTTTTTTGACACGCTGATGCAATAAAAAGCACAACCAATTACTAATGATAAGTGTTGTTTGGATACGAAAAAGAGAAATGGATTAAAACGAGGAAGGGAATAAATCCTGAATGATGCGTTTTGAAATGCAGAGATGACACTAAATTAAAACATTGCAAATATGAAATTCTAATGTCAATATCATTGTAGAGATTAACCTTTCTACTTGCTTTCTGTACGAGTTAATGCTCAAGATATACAGCAAAATACTCGTAATTTGTATAAAATTAAAAACAAAAGACAAAAAGGTGGGGTGCAACCAAGTATGAAATATAATTCTCAACGGTCAAGAGAAATCCAAGAAACGAAAATAGATTACAGCACGACTGGGATTTATATAACGAAAAAAGCAATTTGCATCATGAAAAATAATTATTACATAGAAATAATAATGTTCATATTACACATTTAAAATTCTTTCGATGGTAAGGTGATTAAAGAACTCATAATTCTCTATACAATAAACAACCAAAACCGTTCGTCTGACTAAGGAAATGTAGTATACAGTATTAGATTGTCTTTTCCTGTTACCAAAACAAGAGCAAAAAAGTGCATTATAACCTACAACAAAGAATTAATGATCCAACGAGAATGGAAAACAGTGAAAGCAAATGGGCTAAAAATCCGCTTATTCATTAAAAGAATCATACCTTGCAGAACCATCGAGTCTTACAAACTGCTACTCTGTTTGCCTCATATTTGTTTTTCACTCTACTGTACATATGGTGTAACCTTTGGAAATATTTTCAAATATAATTCAAATTACAAGAGTTCCTAAAATTCCTAGCTCATGCAGAAAATACCTATTGAACTAACAGTAACACACACATACATACATATATAAATAAATTATATATATATATATATATATATATATATATATATATATATATATATATATATATATATATATATATATATATATATACACACAGTATATATAAATGAGTGCGTACGCATATATACTGTACACAGTTTTACTGACCTCCAGCCCTGCTCAACCATTCCAAACTTAAAAAAACAGCAGCTAGCTAGTATTTTTCAATACGTTGCACAATACCCAATGGCGATAGGAATTTGGATACCAATGTCCGCTTTCAAATTCCCTAAGTTGCCAAGAGTAGAATAGGTTATATGGAGAACGCAGTAAAAAAAAAATTCCGTTTGGAGTAAGGGGCAGAAAACCCTGATATGAAGACCTTGAAAAGGAACAGTGGAAGACAGGGGAACCTAAGTGAAAGTACAAGAGAACTGGGAAAGGACAGTGAGGTGGGGACGGCGAAGAATAAGGGAAAATAATCGGTGAGAAAAAGGAAATAAACAGAAGATCAATATGGATGAATCAAGGAACCAAGGTCTATATGAACTGTACAATTTACGGATACAATTGAGAAATTAAAAGTTTTTTTTTCTTGTAGTATTTTCCTTTCTATTTAGTTTTCTGTCTCCTGGCAGTTATAATTTACCGTCTTTTCGCATAATGACTTTATGCCTAATGTTTTCCATATCCTATTACGGATTCTAACATTTAGCTTTTATGGCATCCAACAACTTCCTCTTAAAAAAAAAAAAAAAAAAAAAAAAAAGGAAAAGCAGAAGAAGAAGAAGAAGACTATGATTAGGGGACAATACATATCCTTAACTTACTTGTTTACTTGTTTTGGGTTTAAATCCAACCCTCCACTGAAGTCGAGTGAACTACTTCTCGGGCGGGTCCATATTAATCATCTAACGAAACATTTTCATTATAACTTATACAATTCTTTGATTGTAGCATCTTCCAAATCATATGATCTTGTGAAAAGTAATGTCTTTAGTTTCTTCTTAAATTCAATTACTCCCTTTAGATCCTTCATTTCAGTTGGCAGTTTATTATAATGTCTAGGCGCAAAGTAGCTAAAAGCCCTTTCACCAAATTTACTATTTGTTCTTGGTTCAGATAGCCTGTGTTTGTCACTCATGTGTCTTTATGTTAACATTTGTTTCTAGTTCTAGTTTATTCAGGCATTCTTTTAGATATTTTGGTTCATTTTGGTTCAGTATCTTAAACGTTAGTAAGAGTAGCTTGTATTCAATTCTCGCTTTTACCAGCAGCCAGTGTAATTTAATTAGTGCAGGGGTAACTCTTTCCCTATTGTGTAGTCCTTTTATTAATCTAGCGGCTCTGTTTTGTACTCTGAATTTTCTTCAGCTGATAATTTGGTAAGCCATAGAACAGTGAGTTGCAGTAATCAATTCTTGAAAATATGTGGTGATTGATAAGTATGGCCATAGATTTTTCATCTAAGTATTTACTAATAAATGCTATGTTTCTAATATGATAGTTACAATTTCTTACCATATTATTTATATGTTCATTCATTGTCAGTCTATCATCCATAATTACTCCTAGATTTCTGACAGATTTCTTTAGGTCAATGATCGATTGACCTATTTCAATTCTTTGGAAGCATTCGATTCTTTTTATTATCTTTTTCATTTCCAAAAATAATACATTCACTTTTATCTTCATTGAGCTTGAGCTTTTTTGTTAACATACAAGCCTCAATGTCATTCATTATTTCATGTATCTTTATTTTAGCTTCATCAACTGATTCTATTGGGAAATAGAATTGTGTATCATCAGCGTATATTTTAAACTGAACTCTGTGAGTTTCAAGTATATATGCCAGTTCAATCGTGTAAATTTCAAACAGGAGAGGACTTAGTACACTGCCTTGAGGCACCCCTTTGGTTAGTTTTCTTGTCTCAGATTCAACATTTGATATTACTACTTTAACTTTGCGGTTTTCAAGATAACTCACAAACCAGTCATATGCTCGTTCTACGATGCCCACAGCTTTAAGGTCTTCCATCAGATATGTATATTCTACAGTATCAAATGCTGCACTTAGATCAAGCATCACAAGAATGCAACACTTGCCATTTGTTATAATTTCTGTTATGTCATTTTTTATCGCTAACACTGTTGCTTCTGTGGAGTAATTTTCTCTGTATGCAGATTGATCATCAGATATGGCATTAGATTTTTACAGATGTTTCCAGGTTTGTTCGTGTACAGCAGTTTCAATAATTTTCGAAAAATATGACAGATTTGATATTGGCTTATATGAACTTAAATTTTCTGCATCACCTTTTCCTTTATACACAGGCTTGATACATGCAACTTTTTCACAATCAGGGAAAACTGCCTGTGTTAGACTCATGTTTACCATGTTTCGGTAGGTCTCTTGTAGTCTGGTGAAATTTTCTGCATCTTTTACATCATTAATTGGAAATGGGTCATTTCCGCAGTAGGTTTTTTTTTTACTTTCTTTATTATTCTAATATAGTCACTCTGACTTAACTCTTTGAATACCCTTAGCTTACTTACACCTGTTGCTGATGTATTTTTTCGCTCTGTTGTGCCGATGTTGTGAAAACTGGAGCAGATTTGATTTATTTTTTCTTCAAAATAATCAATAAAATCATCTGCTAGGCATTTAGGATCATTAGTTATGTCAGGCAATACTATTTCTGTCTTTAGACCTAGTAGTTTCTTTAGGTTCTTATGTATTTTCCGTGGGTCATTTTCATTGCACACTTTTTATAATAGGCTTTTTTTTTTTTTTACTAAGATAAGGTAATTGTAGAGATTTCTAGCCGCTTTGTAATGTTGCCAGTTTTCATTATTTTTATCTCTTTTCCATTTATCCTCCATTTTTCTTTTTCTTTTTTTCTCTTCGTGTAATTCATTATCAAACCAGTTCGATTTTTCTTTAATTGTGATTGTTTTTGTTATATCCGGGCACCTATTATTATAATTAGTTGCAAGTATAGTTTTACTTCTATCAGTAATGCAGTTTATACAGGATTGTCTCTCTACGAGGGTGTGATTCTCTTCACAGTTACAGATTGGTGTTATCCCTTTTATATCCTCTAGGCTTTGTTCAATGAACTCTTTTGGATCAAAGTTAGTCTTAATTCTGTATGTGATTTCCTTCTGTATTGCATTATTTTTTCTAACATCTATTTCAAAAGACATTAACTTATGCATTGGAGATATAGAGCAGTCAGGTTCAATCTCCATATTTAGTATGATGTTGTTGTTTTTGTTTACTATAACTAGATCCAGTATATGATTAGACTGAGCTGTTGGTTCAGACACTATGTTTTCAAGGTCGTGGTTGTCAATCAATTCTCTAAATACATTGAAATATGGGTCTAATCTGTTATCAAGATGTAGGTTGAAATCACCACATATAACTATATTTCGATTGTCATTCAATGTATCTAGTAAGTTAATAAATTCATCTAGAAACATTCTTTTGCTTTTGCACGGTGGTCTATAGAGTATAACTATTTGTAGATTTACATTTCGAGATAAAATTCTAATTTTCATATATTCGAATGAATTAACTATGAGATGATTTCTTACTGTAACTTTGTATGATTTCTTAATTAAGATTCCAATGCCACCACCTCTTTTGTTTTCTCTTGGTTCATGATAAAAGTTATAAGATTTAGGTGTCATTTCATTTATTTTCGATCTGTCACTCACATTACCACTCAACCAAGTTTCAGTTAATAAGCAAATATCCACATCTTGATCACTTACGACTTCCTTAATGATATGAGTTTTATTACCAATGGATTGTACATTTATTATATTACATGATATTTTCTTAATCGAAGCCATGGTCAGTATTGTTTCTGGCTCTTGTTATTTCTTGTTTATAAACTTCACAGTTTACTCTATCATAGGATTTATGTTTTGCGTCACCATAGTTCTTTCTCAAACAATTTATGCATTTAACTTCAACAACATTGCAATGACCCGCTTTATGTTCTCTGGCGCACTTGGGGCACGACTGTTTATTCTTGCAATTTGCTGCACTATGCCCAAATTCCTGGCATTTGTAACACTGGCAGGGCATGTAATGGTCGTAAACATTACATATTCTATATGTGGTACTAAGTTTATCTCCATTTTCATAGATTGCTTTACGTATCTTAGGTGTACATTTTATAATATAGTGTTTATGTTTATCCATTCTTGAATTTTCTTGCATTATGATAGTCAGATCATCATTTTCTACAATGTGTCTGTTTAGCCACTGGTTCTTAAGCTTCAGACTTTGAATAATATCATCATCATCTTCTGGTACATTTGTAAGTTTTATCTTCGGTTTAAGTTTTCCTTTTTCAGTAACAGTGATCTTGTTTACATTACCTTGTCCCAATTCTGATTTTGGCTGCTCCAGGTTCTGTTTATCTGCAAATTTTATGATCAGGTGGCCATCTTTTGTTTCAGCAGTGCTTTCAACTTGGGCTTTTAATTTGGTCATAATTGTTTTCTTATTATTAACTGCTGAAACCTCATCAGTTGATTTTACAATCAATGTTTTCTTTGATTTCAGCTTTTCAGCATATGTACCAGTTATATGCTTCCTATCTATGTCATCTTCATTCCTTTTCTTTTCATTTTTTAATTCTTTCATTTCATTTCTTAATTCTTGCATCTCATCTCTTGTTTCTAGCACTTTATTTCTCATTTCTGTCATGCTATCCTTCATTTCTTCTATTTTATTCATCAAGACCTGAACCAAATGATGGGACATTACGACTTCTTCATCCAATACTTTTCTTTGTATGTTTGCTGCATCCTCATTGAACTTATCAGTGCAATTCCTACATATGTAATAAATATGTTCGTTACACAATAGTCTTCTGTGGGCTTGTGATAAATTTTCTATTAATCCAGAACATGCGTTTCCAAAATGATACCCTTTTTGACATCTATCACGACAAATTCTCTCATTGGCAACGACAGTCTTGCAGTGCTCACATAGTTCAGTGTCATCAGATTCCACGGTGACCAACGATCCATTCGCTGATTCATCATTTCTTCCACAGGCACCTTCCTCCCTGTTGTCACTATCATATACTGATGTATTCTTCATTATCTGTAGAAATTCATTTGTTTCATCTTCAACTGATTTACCTGTTTCAGTCTTTTCATGAGGTTTTGTAATGGGAGAATGTTATCCTTTTGGTATTTTGATTTTTTTTTCTGTGAAATTGATTCATCATCCGACTCTAATATCTTAATGGCTCCTAACATTTTTGTAGTTTACACTATATTTAAGTCCAAATGGGTCGGGAAAACCATAATTGGTAACTCTTACCTGTGTCCTAGTTGTAATCAACTATTAATTTGTAATTTTGCACTATTTAGTATTCCAATGACGTTGATTCCAATTTACATAACTTAATGATGTTGGAAATTATTAACTTAACGATTTTCACTTTTAACTTGCCTCTATTGTTGTTAAATTTCAACAGAACACTTCTTCAGCACGTCCTCACTCCACAAGTACTTTGTAATATCAATTGATTTCCAAAAAGCCTTTGATTCCATCAATAGAGGCAAATCGATAGAAACGTTAATGAAATTCTAAATTGATTGCAACATCATTGAAATAATAGCAAGTTTATACTCTCACGACCGCACAGAACTTTTCCTCAACAACAATAAACAAACCGAGATAGAAATAACCTCAGGAATTAGACAAGGGTGTAATGGTTCAACAATACTGTTCCTGTTTGTCACGTACATAATAATAGAAAAGCTCCAGTCAGAAAATCTTGGCTATAGAGATGAATTTTTCAGGATAGCAGCAGCACTATTCTTTGCTGATGACGGACTCGTGCTTGCACAAAGCCTTGAAGAAGCAGTGAGAACAATAAACATACTGACAGAAACAGCAGCCTCATGTGGACTGTCAATAAACAAACAAAAGAGCAGCATAATGATATATAACAGAAAAGAAGAATATCCAGAGGAAATTGAAAAAATCAAGATAGTAGAAAGTATAATATATTTAGGAATAAAAATAAATAACAAGAAAGAATGCTTCAAAGATTTAAAAAATGACTGCATACTAAAAGCCAGACACTATGTTAAATATGAAATACTCAACAGTTGCCAACGCCTGTAATAAAATCTTAAAAGAAAAAACTTTCTGGAAATTAATTGCAATGCCATCTTTTCTTCACGCAGCAGAAATTCTAGAATACACAGAGGAGAAATTAAAGACTTTCCAAAAGATTGACAATCAAGTATACAGAGCCATTCTAGAGCCACCAACATAAGCTCGGCACAGTGTAAAATCCGGACGTCGGATGCCGTCCGGGAGAATAGAAAATCGCTTGTATCTCTGGGAAAGACGCGAAAATACACCTCTTTTTTGTGACTGGTAATGTTCACTGATACTTTGTTATTTTCTGAATAAATGTTCGAAAAATATTGGTTTATTTTCATGTTATTGAGATTAATCTCAATCGGACGTCAACATTATACTATTTAACTGCCCGCTATTTTACCCTGTTAGGATAAAAGCCGGACGTCGCTAATCAGCAGTCACAGATAAGAATTTACTCGGCTGTAAAGTAACATAAGGAGAAAGGGCCTACCACTCCCTTTACCCTGCATTTAGTTGCCATTAGGTTTAGTATGATCCACTAACCAATTAAAATGTTGCCAATTTTAGCCAGACACAGGATACTACATGTAAGAAATGAAGCCAATTTCACTTGAAATGTACTGAAATTTTTATCAATCAATTTGTTTTTATTCGTTTTATAATAGCCTGTGCCTGTTGCCCAGTCAGAGCCACGGGAAGGCAGTTGACAGTCTAACCCAGTGTTTCTCAACCTTTTTCTGGTGGTGGCCCCCTTCAATCCAGTGCAAGTTCTTGTGGCCCCTCCATGCCAACTTTGAGATCTAATGCACCCCCCCCAGCACCCGCCATCCGTCCATCACCTTAATACGCCTAGGGAAGTAGGTCTATTAATGGTTCTAGCTTGAATAGTACCATGTACTCAAAACACTAATTTCAGGTATAAATCAAATAACAATATTGATTAGAAAAATATTTTATTTGAATACTTATTTATTTACAAAAGGAATACAAAACAAGGAATACATGTAGGTACAATTGGCTTTATCTTGAAAGGTTTCAGTGGGATCCCTGTGACTGATGCAAGGCTGCCAACTTGTCAGTGTTTGGCTTGAAAGCTGTTCGAGCGAGACGTAAATTGCCTCTTTTTTTTTCTATGTCAAGGCGAATTCGTGTCTTTGACAGCAGGCACATCACCCGATCGAAACCAGTCTCAACCAAGTAAGATGTGGGAAAGGCAAGTAAGAGCAACTTCACATCTTTCCAGAGTATTGGGTACTACTTATACATATCTTGATTCATCCACAGCTTCTGGTGTCCTCCATGCTTGAACCTTGCTTGGGCTGTTGTGTTATTCTGAAGTTCAATGAGACATTCTTGTAGGGTGACATCAACTTCAGATACATCAACAATGAAGGGATCCACAAACCAGTGTGGCACAGTCATTTGCAGTAGGTCAGAGAAGTGAGTTTCCATATCATTATGCAACTGCTTCAGATGGTCAACATTCACTGCTAGGTCATCATCAAGCAGTTTGGTGGATATAACTGCTAAGGAAGGAAACTGTGCAAACTCTCGTCTTCCAAGGTTCAATCAGAACAGCTTGAGTTTCCCTTTAAATGCAGTAATTGCCTACTAGCAGGAAAACAGGGTGGAGTTATTTCCTTGAAGCTCTTTGTTCAGAACATTTAGCTTTTCAAATATGTGTGACATGTATAAGATGTCACTCTTTGCATCAACAAGTTTCTGTCCAAGTTCTGTCCCACTAAAGAAAGAGATAACACTCCCAAAGTGCAATAAAAAATAGTGTACAGAAAGATCGCCTCTTTCAGCAATTATGTGAAAAGATGACAGCACTTCTTTTAAAATGCGTAAAGCAGTTTCCTTTTCCTTGTAATTTCAGGTTAAGGTTATTTAAATGTGAAATTATTTAATATTTCAAGTGTTTGGAACTAAAACCTGACTTCAGTGTGCAACGCATTTTCAAATTCTTCATTGTTCTTTTCACATAATTGCTGAAAGAGGCGATCTTTCTGTGCACTATTTTTTATCAAGTTGATAGCCTTGATAACATGCCCAAGTGCTTCATGCAGACGTCCTGCTAGGTTTTTGGCAACCAGGTGCTGCCAGTGAACAACACATTAGAAACAGCTTTTTTTAAGTAAGCACTGAATCCCTGATACCTTCCAATCATAACAGCAGCGCCATCTGTTGCACAAGCCACAATGTTCTTGAGTGTAATGTTATTCCCCTCAAAATAGACCTCGAAGTTTTTGAAGATGGATTCACCTTTAGTGTCATTCGTTAATTTCAATGCGAAAAGCATTTCTTGACATATTTCATGAACATCAAGAAACCAGACAAATACCACCAGAAGAGCAAAATTATCAGGTAAAGTTGATTCGTCGAGATGAAGCGAGAATTCATTCACCTGCAGTTTTGAGACTAATTGGCTTTCAACATCAGCTGCCATCTCATCAATGCGGCGTGATACTGAGGAGTTGCTCAGAGGAATAACACTAGTTACCTCTTGTGGACTCTGATTCATGACTGTTGAAAGCACTACAGCCACTGCCGGCATGATCAGAGATTCACCGATAGTATGAGGCTTACCTGCTTTTGCAATCAAATTTGCTATCTTGTAAGAAGCCAACATCCCTCTATCTACTTTTGCCACTTTTTGGGTAAACATATGATTCACTGTCATCCTTCCTTGTAACTCATCAAGTAATTTTTTTAAGAAATCTAGCGGCTTGTCTTTCTTGTCTTTATGTGCAGTCTCCAGATGCTTTTTCAGTTTGCTGGGACGCATACTTTCATCTGAGAGTGAGGTCATACATAGCAGGCACATATTTCACTGTCTGCAAAAATTACCTGGTACTGTATATTGAATTGAATGATGTTTAAACTAAAGTCAAGCATGATAAACAGAATATTCGAAGCATAATAATGATTTATTTCAAAAAATTACACATTTATATATTTTGTGGGTCCTAAATTTTCTGTGGCCCCCCATTTTTCCAATTTTGTCTTGTGTCCCCTGAAAAATTATCATGGCCCCCAAGGGGGCCATATGGCCCACGTTGAGAAACACTGGTCTAACCAACTAATCCACCACCCTACACCATATTATTTCCCATAACCATAAATATAAGCAAATATACTCAATTGAAAGAAATAATAAAACAATTAAGAAAAGGTAAATATTAAAATAGTGTTAAATAGTGTAATGTTGACGTCCGATTGAGATTATTCTCAATAAAATGAAAATAAATCAATATTTTTCGAACATTTATTCAGGAAATAACAGAAAGTATCAGTGAACATTACCAGTGTCAAAAAAGTGGTGTATTATGGCGCCTTTACCGGTGATACAAGCGGTTTTCTATTCCCCCCGGACGGCATCCGACATCCGACGTCCGGATTGTACACTGTGCCCATAAGGGCGCACTAGTGAGGTCGTTGATGGGTGCATCCTCAGCCAAGGCAAGTGTTGTGATTTTCACCAGTTTATTAAATCTGCCCGATGTACTGGGCGGATCGCAAGGCCTTGAAGAGGCAAGATTCCCAAAACTTTCCAGGATTTAACTAAAATACGGCGATAAAATTTACAATTTGATTACAAAAATAAACTCTGATAAAGACAAACAACATTCTTAAGCATTCACAAGACTTACTGAAAAAACAAGACTGACCCTAGGTAATATAGCATGTGCTCTTCAAGCACAAAGTCCACACCGGACTCATTAACAAACTGAAAATAGTGCCAATTCGAATTCAATACACAACGAATCACACACCAAATATCCCTATTCTTATTTAACTCAGGATTCAGATCCCCAATCACAAGGATCACTACACTAAACTGCGATATAAAAACTAAACGTCTTGCACACAAACTTCTACTACAACCAACCTGGTACACAAGGTAGAGAGGAGAGATAACAATTAGAGGGGACTTACTTTGGTTGGGGACGTTGGATCAAAGAGGACGAGCTATCCTTGCAACCTCCGACGTCACCTTTTTGGCGCAATTTGTCCTGAACCTAAATTTCTAGATTGGATTTTTTTATCATGTTACAACAGAATGACTTTATTTTTCCTAATCTTGAATTACCAGCAATTGATTTTATTAGTCTCAGCGCCTTCCTACCAGGTGGTTTCCCTTTTTGGCTTTAAACGTTCACGTCTGGAACTACATTCATTCGCCCGCGAGTTTCTCCTCTCCCTCCAATTTGACGTAGTCGTAGGTGGAGTCAAATGGCGGGAATTTCGATTGATCGGGTCGAAATTCCCGACAGCAAGAGACATCAAACACAAAATCCTTTTTGTGAAGCATCTTCTAGACAGGCAAAGTAATGAGCTGCTAAGAGAAATATTCCTACGCCAGTTCTACGACCAAGAGACGAAATTTACTAAGAAAATAAAGAAATGCATGCAAATAGTAGACGTAAATCTGTCAGAAATAGAAAATTCATCTATTGCAAAATTGAAAGAGAAAATAAGAAATGTAGACACCAAAATTTGGAAGTCAGAGATGGAAGAGAAAGAAACACTAAGAATATATAAGCATTATAAGAAAGAAACAGAAGTTAACTGGTTTAATAACACGTTAAAAACTAAGCTGTTGATAAAGGCAAGAACAGACACTTGAGATCTAAATAGGAGAGGCAGATACAAAAATAAAGATACAAAATGCATGTGTGGCCATGAAGAAGAAACATTAGAACACTTTATATTACACTGCGAGATGTACATGGAAACAAAAAATAAGCACACTATTACATCAACCATATATTGAAAATGAACGTGAAATAATAGCGAACATTCTTTGTTTCAGGAATTGTGATAAAAAAGAGAAAGAAAGCAGAAAAAATCTTATCCAAGAACTGTGGAAAATAAGAAAAAATAATAAAACAAGACATCAAGTGACAAACGACAATACCATATAAAGAAAAGAATAGAGGAGCCGTTGCCAAAAGGTTGTCTGTGTATATTAGAAAAAGCCATTGAAGTTAGAAGTAAAAGTATGCAATCTGTGAAGCTGTCTATGTAGGAGGTAAACTAATAATAATGAATTTTCTGCCGATTGCAGCACTTTTCGTCTAATATGCTTCATCTAGTAGTATGCCCATAATCCAATGTTGTTGAGAGAGCAACGAGGACCCTTGAAATAAAGAATAAGTAGTACAAGTACAAGAGCGCTCGCGAATGTTGACGCGGGTATTACACAGTGCCTCAATAGAGGAGAAACCAACACCATTGTGAAATTGTGTAATATATAAACGCAACTCTGTGTCACTGGGGATATTTGTAAAAGTCAACTGATCGTTGTGAATCGGAATAAGGTAAGATAACTTGGATCTGTTTCTGGTTACTGATAATTTTGGCGTCTGGTTACACGACCATGTTGTGGAGAGAGCAACGAGGAACCTGGAACGTGGACCCTGAATCCCTTACTTTTGCTTTTTTTCAAAAGTGTATTTAATTGAGTTGCCACTAACGCCTGTCAAACCGTCTTTGAGGATTGACTTCTTAAAATATTTTATATTTCCTTGTTTCCTTTCCTCACTGGGCTATTTTCCCTGTTGGGCCCCCTGGGCTTATAGCATTCTGCTTTTCCAACTAGGGTTGTAGCTTAGCAGTTTATAATATAAGCCATCGGTTCATAAGATAAGTATTAAGTATCATGGGTAGGCCTAATAGCCTAATATTCTTAGTATAATATTATATGAAAATGTATTAGAATTTGGTAATTTATAACTGACATTTTGGGTTGAATGTAGCTTGTTGGGACAGGGTAAGATAAGAGTACGGCAGTCTAAGGATACGGCTCCTAGGTTAGGTTCGTTAGGTTAGGTTAGGTAGGAAACAGAAACATACGGTTAGGTGATGTTCTTGTGTCAAAAATGTGGTTTTTCCCAACTAACTACAAAGGCTCCGCATCAGGAATGCTCGTCAGAAACATTGTTCGGAACTTTTTGAGTGTATTGCTCAAGACATCCCTAACCGAATGATAACATATCGCGTCCCTCAGAATTATATTGCTGTTTGTATATGCACACAAATAATGGTTTTGAGTTTCCATGGGGCTCCCCAAATGGAGTGAAGAGATGAGAAAACAATGCATTGACAATGGCATGTATATATTAACAAGGAATGCATAATGAAATGGCCGGACATGCGGCATGAAATAGAGAACATAATAGACTAACCTGGCCAAACTAGATCTGTTTTTGCATGACCTACCACCGTTGTTCATGGTGTCTTCTTCTTCTTCGGCTCTCTCTGCACGGGCCTGCCGAAATTCGCTCAGGACCAGATTTTTGATGGTCTTTCTTCACACACGTCGCAAAATAACAACAAATTAGGGTCCTGATGCGAATTTCCAGGTGTCCTACCGTTGCATATGGCAATTCTCTTACCTAGGAACGAGACATATCGACAAAACACAAGGTATTTTGAGTTTTCCTTTCCAAGTACATCTGAGAGTCCAATGGCACTTAACTAACATTTTTATGAATAGTACTTACCTGGCAGTTATATATATATATAGCTAAGTCTCCGACTTTCGGCAGAATTTAATAGAAAATCGCGGCAACCGCCTTGTGGTGGTTGCGTGGTTAGATGGTTAACAACCCTTACAGGGAGGTACCTGGAATTTTGTTCCTCAGGTTATCTCTGCCGGCCGGATCGACGACATCGTTGGTCCGCCATTTAGAGTTTATTCGAATCGCTTTCCCTTCATTGCTTTTTTGGACTTCGTTTGGTGAAGTACACTGTTTTGGGATTTGGCAATCGTGTTTGTTATTGTTTTTTGTATTTTATGCTTTATTATCATGAGTGAAAAAATTCATATTCGTATGTGTGCGAATGATGTATGCAAGGTGAGGTTACCGAAAGTGTCGGTTGACCCTCACACTATCTGTATGGGTTGCAGGGGGTTTGAATGTGCACTAGATAATAGGTGCAAGGAATGCGAGGGTTTAAATGATGATAATTGGTTAGCTTTAAAGCGCTATGTGCGCAAACTTGAACTTGATAGAGCTAGGAGAGCTAAATCAAAGTCAAAGTCTGCTAGTGAAGCTAGCTTAGATTTATCTATTGACCCTTTAATTGTCACCTCTTTGGAAGTTGTTCCTTCCCCGAATGTAGTAACTCCTGCCCCTTCTACAGGATCTGCGCCTATGGATGACCGTCGGTATGCCAGGATAGCTGCTGAGTTAGAGGCCATTAAAGCACAATTTGAGGCCTTTAAAGGTAAGGGTGAAAGTGAAATTAGTGCTTGTGAAAGTGCAGTGGAGGTGGCGGCTGATTGAATCTGTCATACCCCTAGGTCTAGACCTCTACCAAGGACCAAGGGAGAAGGTACGTCGAAAGCCGAAAGGTGGTGAGAGGTGCTTATCCTTGGTCAGTCGTCGCCTCAGACAGTCCTGTTGTGACCTCCCAGGCTGCTCTTGACCGCCGTAGAAAAGGCGTGTCGGATACGTTTGTGTCTTCACCTGATCGTTCTCCCAGACGTAAATGGCGTTACGAATCAAGACCAACGAAGAGAAGGTGGAACCGGGATGTGCAGTCTCGCTCTCCCTCTCCCGGTTCGAGTAGCAGAGACCCTGATCCTTCGGAAGACGATTTCGATGTTGTTCCTGTTAAGAGGACGAAACAGAGAGTCCTTAGCCCAGCTAAACCTGCTTCTTCTGCCAGCGCTCCCAAACAACTGCCTCCTTCGGAACCGCGAGAACCAGCAGAGGTTGTTAAAGCTTTCATGGTTGTTATGCAGGAACAACTTACATCGCTAGTTCAAGCTTTCAGCCACCCTCCTTCACAGTCCGTCAGACATAAGGACGTCTCTTTACCTGTTAACCCTCTTACCCCCAGGCTATTTAGAAATTTCCAACCCTTAACCCCCAGGGGGTTATTTTTTCCCCAGCACATTTTGCAGTATATATTTTTTAAATTGCTCTAACAGCCTTAATTTTTGTCATAGAGAGGTCAGGTTGGTCTCATTCTCTTGGAAAATGCCTGAATTTTCTCAAAAAATTATCAAAAATATGAAAAAAAAATTTTTATGGCATTTTTCTGCAAGGACGTACCGGTACGTCCATGGGGGTAAAGGGATGGCTTTTGTGAAACGTAACAGTACGTCCTTTGGGGGTAAAAGGGTTAAGAGATCATCTTCTAAGAGGGAACGTAGTATCTCTCCAAAGAAACCTCTGCGCACTTCGTCGGCCGTACGACAACGCACACCCTCTTCATCGCCACGATGCCGGAAGTTACTTCCTCCCGCTCTCGGCGCCAGGACGATACTGCCTCTCGTTCTCGGCGCCAGGACGATTCCATTTCTCATTCGAAACGCCAGGACGATACCGTTTCTCATTTGAAACGCCAGGACGATACCGTTTCTCATTCGAAACGCCAGGACGATACCGCCTCGTTTTTTAGGAAGCAAGACGAATGCAGTCTGCATTATCAAGACGAAGGCAGTCTGCATTATCAAGACGAAGGCAGCCTGCATTTTCAAGACAAAGGCAGCCTGCCTTATCAAGACGATTCTGTTTCTTGTCATCGTGACGATACCGCTTCTCGCCGACAGGATGTTAGCAGCGCTCGGCGCCAGGATGCAAACAGCTCTCAGTGCCAGAATGCTTGCAGCCCAACTCTTCAAGATGTTATCCTTGATCAGGACCTCGAAGATATTTCGGGAGAGGAAGAAAAACCTGCCGACTCTACTAGTGATTATAAGGTTCTATCTCGCTCTCTTTTGGAACTTTATGGGGAGGAATTTCAACCTTCGGCCCCTCTTTCTCCTCAGTCTCAATTCACCAGGAAGAAAGCTACAAAGTCTTCGGCCTTCATCAAAAGGAAGCTTTCAATTTCGTCCAGGAAAGCTCTCGCTAAGGTAGATGATTGGATGAAGGAACGGAGACAAGCAGTCAAGACCACCTTTTCTTTCCCACCATCTCGGCTCGCTTCCAAGGCCGGTATGTGGTATGAGACAGGGGAACTTTTGGGGTTGGGAGTGCTTGCCTCCTCCCAAGGTGACTTCTCTGCTCTTGTGGACTTGGCAAGAAGACATGCTTTAAACTCTGCTAAGGTGATGTGGTCCATGTTTGAACTTGATGACCTCGTCAAGGGAATTTTCAGGGTTTTCAAGGATTTTAGCTTCCTGGACTGGTCTTTCGGGACTCTAGCCAGGAAGACTGAACTCCTGGAAGACATAAAGGACCTGACGAGTATCATGTCCTGCATGGACAAAGCTCTAAGGGATGGGGCGATTGAATTGGCTTCCCTTTTCTCAGCAGGGGTCTTAAAGAAGAGGGCCCTTTTGTGCTCCTTCACCTCTAGATCTGTGACTGTTGCCCAGAAGTCGGAGCTGCTTTACGCCCCTCTTTCACGCCATCTCTTTCCCGAAGCTCTGGTCAGAGATATCTCCCTTTCTCTGGCCCAGAAGGCTACTCAGGACCTTTTGTCTCGATCTGCTAGGAAATCCTTACCTGTTGCTCCTGCTCCTCTGAAGAAGGTAGAGAAGAAGTTTCAACAGCCCTTTCGGAGGAGGGCCTCCTCGAGAGCGGATTTTAGGGGGAGAAGACAAGAGTCAGGGCCAAGGACCAGCAGAGGTGCATTTAGGCCCCGATCCAAAAAATGAGATGGAAGTCCTCCAGACAACAGTAGGGGCAAGACTGTCTCGTTTTTGGCAGTCTTGGAAGAGGAGAGGGGCAGACACCTGGTCCCTCTCGATCGTCAAAGAAGGTTACAAGATCTTCTTTTTAAAGAAGCCGCCTCTCTCAGATACTCCCCTAGCCTTAGTGGCTCAGTACACCGACGCGGGGAAACGAGAG
This sequence comes from Palaemon carinicauda, assembly GCF_036898095.1. Taxonomy (NCBI): domain Eukaryota; kingdom Metazoa; phylum Arthropoda; class Malacostraca; order Decapoda; family Palaemonidae; genus Palaemon; species Palaemon carinicauda. The sequence continues at coordinate 205,867 of NW_027168827.1, read as the reverse complement.
GCTCTTCTGGAGCTAGTCGACCAGATGTTGGTTAAGGGAGCAATAGAGCCAGTTCAGGACCTTACCTCCCCAGGCTTTTACAATCGCCTATTTCTGGTTCCCAAGAACTCTGGTGGATGGAGACCAGTCCTAGATGTCAGCTCTCTGAACGCCTTCGTGGAGAAAACAAAGTTCTCCATGGAGACGACTCAGTCCGTGCTGGCAGCAGTTCGTCCAGGCGACTGGATGGTATCTCTCGACCTGCAGGACGCCTATTTTCACGTCCCCATTCATCCGTCCTCAAGGTGATATCTGAGATTTGTGTTTCAGGGCAAGTGCTTCCAATTCAGGGCACTTTGCTTCGGTCTCAGCACAGCTCCCCAAGTTGTCACCAGACTAATGGCGATGTGGCAGGCTGGTTACACCAGGAGGGGATAAGGGTATCTTTCTATCTAGACGACTGGCTGATCCGATCACAGTCGAAAGAAAAATGTCTGGAGGACCTACTGAAGACATATACGATGACTCAGGACCTGGGACTCATCATCAACTGGGAGAAGTCTCAGACCGAGCTAAATCAGACTACAGTATTCTCTATTTGGGGATAGTTCTGAATTCAGTTCTTTTTCGGGCTTCTCCCTCTCAGGAAAGGCAGACCAGGTGCCTAGACAAAGTAAAAGAATTTTTAAAGAAACAGGAATGCTCAGCGAAGGAGTGGATGAGTCTGCTGGGAACTCTATCCTCCCTAGAGCAGTTTGTCTCGTTGGGGAGACTGCACCTAAGGCCTCTGCAACACTTCCTCGCAAAAGTTTGGAACAGAAAGAATTGTTGTTCTTGTTGAAGATTGCCTGGCCAAGACATGGGCTTTTGCAATCTTGCAGCCCGTAGGTGTTTAGGTAGGATATATAGGGATAGGTAGTTGGGTGGGGGATATTCTGCAACATTTATTTGAGGATATTGGGATAGGTTTTTGGTGGTGATGGGATGTTTGAGAAAGGAGTGATTGACTGTGGGAAGGGAATACCTTCCTATGAGCCCACTGGCTCCAGTCTTAGTTAGAGAGAAAGAATTATAGTAGCAAGTCCCGATAAGTAGGAGAGCTCGGGAAGGTGTTGAAAGTTTGTAGTTGGAGAAGTTGATATAGGTGAAGTAAAAACTTCATAGTGGTTTAAGCTTAAGTTGCGAGATAGAGGGATAGTGTGAGATTTCAGCTGAGTGGGAGAGAGCTGAAAAGGAGGAATTATAGCGGTTTTAGTGGTAGAGATAGGGTGGAATACAAAATTCCTCTACCTGTGAAAAAAAGAAAAAAAAAAGGTAAAAATAAAGTTGTTCCGTAACCGAAATACAAACCACGCTATTTACATAGGGTTTACTTTCGGCGTAGCTGAAATGACGAGCCATTAAATTTTTAACGAGGGTTAACTAACCCCCGCTAGTTAGCAGGGGGTAGGGAAGGGGTAGCTTGCTACCCCTCCCCCCCACACACCTGTGAGTTGTCTCACTTCACTTTTTGGCTCGGACGAAGACAGACGTTGCTGTTTTTCGTCCTCGTTAATGACAGCCTTAATTTGTTTTTTTACTTTTTCTAGTTCTGTGTGCTTGGAAGTTGGCCTCGACCGATGTCATCGTTATGCGCAAGTGCCCTGGGGTCGCTGGCCGCCTTTGTGGGACCTTCATGTCAGCGGAGGACACCGATCCTCACACCCTTTGCCCGCAGTGCCGAGGCCGATGGTGTGATAGGGAGAATACGTGCAGTGAGTGTAGGGAGTGGTCTGCCTCCCAGTGGGAGAAGTTCGGCCGCCGGCGTAAGAAGAAGTCTAAGAGAGACCGTTCTCCTTCAGGGGCAACCTTGAAGAAGGAAGGCTGCAAGGACAACTCTTCCGCCGCCCGAACCTCCTCCGAAGCTCCCACTCGATCGGTCTCTCGTGAGAGGCTGCCGAGTGGCAGCGCCGGCCCTAGTGGTGTTTCCCGACCTCTGGGTGCGGGAGAGGGCGTTGCCTCCCTTAGCGTGGCAGCTCCCTCTTCTTTTCCGGGGGAGGATAATTTGGATTTTGATGAATTTGATCAAATTGTTATTAATAATGATTTGTTTCAGCTTTGGGCTTCCTTGGGGCTTAAGGGCACTCCCTCCAAGGAAGCCCTGTTTGACCTGATCCAGTTAGGGGCTGCGGTCAAACAGTCGCCGGTAATACTGGAGGTATTCCCTTTGGATTTTGTCGACACTGTTTTGGCCGAGCCCTCCGACGGGTCTGGTCAAACCCTTGATACTGCTCCTGTTGCGGACGTTGCTGATGGCTCTCCTCCTCCCTCCGAAGATCCTCCGAGGGGGGAGGGGAGTCCCACGGTCTCTCCTGCGGGCGGTCTCCCCCTCGGGGGAGCGCGCTGACAGAGACTCCTCTTCGGAGGACTGATGACCCGGACGTCCTTCCTCGTGGTCGTATTCGACGTAAGGCCCGTCCGCCTCTTCGCAGCAGAGGACTTCCTTCTCCCTATAAACGAGTTAGGAGGCGCCTATTTGGGTCGTCCTCTCCTGATCCTCTCCCTAAGTAGGAGCCCCCCTGCCAGGAGCAGCCCGTCACAACAGCTCCCCTTGACCTCTCCGCGGATCATTCGCGATCCCCTACGCCTGCCAGACCTTCCGACCTGCCTTCTCCGTTCCTGGCTGCAGATGCGGTTTGGGCGCCTTCTCACCCTTTTATACAACAGGCACCGATCCCTTCGGGGTTAAGGGACTCTACTCACGGTGTGGATAAGTCCCTTGCGCGTCAGGGTTTCCCTACGTGTCCACCTGCGCGTTCGCGTGCAGTAGCGCTCAAGCGCTCCCCAGAGTTACAGTCTTCGGACTTAACTCGCCAGCGCTCTCCTGTTCGGCAGCGATCACCTGCTCGCCAGCGCTCGCCTGCGCGGCAGCGATCACCTGCTCGGCAGCGCTCTCCTTCTCGCAGGTCTCCTGCAAAGCAGCGCCCTCATGTTCCTGATATGCTCAAGGCGCACCTACGTTCTCCTGAGCGCCATCGTTCTCCTGTGCACAGCCGCGCTACTGCTCAACCTGATGTGCGCCTAGCGCGCCAACGATCATCATCTCGTCCACGATCACCTGATCTGGACTTAGGCAAGGCTACTAACCCGTCGCCTCGCCCACGCGCCCCTGCGCGCCCTTCTGCTCCGGCGCAACAGCGAGCTAAAGCTCCTGTTCGCGAGCGTTCGCCTGCGCGTTCGTCCACCTCTTCAGATGTGCGCAGTAATCTTACTGCGCGCCAACGTTCTCCTGCACGTTCACGCGATCACTAGCCTGTGCGCAAGCGCTCTCCTGAGCGCCCTCGCCCTCTTCAGTCTGATCGCCCCTGGTCTCCGACTCGCCCGCGTGATAAATCGCCTACGCGCAGTCGTTCGCCTGTTCGTGGTACGCGCCATCGTTCTCCGGAACGCACGCGACATCGCTCGCCATCGCGCCAGCGTTCTCTAACGCGCCAGCGTTCTCTAACGCGCCAGCCCTCTCCGCCTGGCAAACGCTCGCCAAGTCCCTCGTGACTTTTTTCGCCTGACCATCGCCGTTCTCCTACGCGCCGCCATTGATCGCCTAGTGCTCAGCGCACACCTTCACCCGCGCGATCTCGTGCTCTTTCACGTGCGCGCCAATGCGTTCCCTCGCCAACGCGCCATCGTGTCCTTTCGCCTGCGCGCCCACGCGCCACCTCGCCCACGCGCATTCTTCCACACGCGGCAATGCGCCCGCGCTTCGGAAATCGCCCGCGCGCGATTCCTTGAATGCCTTTTCCCATTCCCGCAGGGAACATCAGTGCGGCCAACCGACAGGGACACGGACTTCCAGATCAGCCTCTGGATCGCCTCCGCGCAAGCGTAGGATTACCTACCAGGACCAGGACCAGGATGGATCTACGGAGTGGTCCATGCAACACTCTTCTTTTCAGCCAGGCCCTGTGGTGTCCACTCCGAAGGATCAGGAGATCCCCTTCCCTCCAGTGGGGATACAGTGAACCCTCGTTTATCGCGGTAGATAGGTTCCAGTCGCGGCCGCGATAGGTGAAAATCCGCGAAGTAGTGACACCATATTTACCTATTTATTCAACATGTATATTCAGACTTTTAAAACCTTCCCTTGTACGTAGTATTGTTAACAAACTACCCTTTAATGTACAGAACACTTAATGCATGTACTACAGTACCCTAAACTAAAACAGGCACAAATATTAAAGGTGATTTTATATCATGCATTTCCTAAACATGCTAAAAAGCACGATAAAAAATGGCAACCAATGTTTTGTTTACATTTATCTCTGATCATAATGTAGAAACAAATTGGAGGTAGAGCTTTGCTTATTACCCAGACATATTTCCCATACTTTTCCCTTAGAACTACATCACATCTTCCTACTTTAGATATATATATATATATATATATATATATATATATATATATATATATATATATATATATATATATATATATATATATATATATATATATATATATATATATGTGTGTGTGTGTGTGTATATATATATATATTTATATGTATACACATATACATACCTACATATATACATAAATACATGCATACATATATATATATATATTACTGTATATATATGGGTTATGGAAAAAATCCGCGAAGTGGTGAATCCGCGATGGTTGAACCGCGAAGTAGCGAGGGTTCACTGTAACTGACACTGCGTCAGTTACCCGTCAGCCTTGGTTCCGTCACTTTATGAACGCAGTGGTTCAGGCTGTGAAGCCTGCCCTCGTTGATATGGGACTTGAACCAACGGCAGGCTCACCCCCGCTGAAGAGAAGGAGAGGGGTGGACTTCGTGGTGACTTCTCCTCGGGAGAAGTTGGCTCCCAAGAGGTCGGTTAGGAGGACTCCTACGCCTTCTACGCGTGCTGTTTCTCCTTCTCCTGTGGACGGGTTATCTCCTTCCTCAGGAGAGTCCAGTGAGGCAGGGTTGTCTCCCACGGCACCAATGAGAGGAACCCCTCCTCTTCGGAGAGAAGCTGCTCGCGAGGAAGCCCCCTTCCGGACCTCTTTGCTGTAGTCCTGTATTCCTCCTAGGATGGAGCCCAAGGACTCCAAGACGATTCCTAAATCATCATCCAGGATACGTCCAGAGCCAACTAAAACTCGGGAGGACGTCCACGTATCTCCCCAAGATGAGCCTTTGGGGACCGGAGACTTAGCTGCCAGTCTGCAAGGAGAAGACCAGTTCGAGTCGTAACACGCTTTCTGGCAGGTCCTAGGCTTGATGAGGCAGCTCAACAAGTTTAAGGACCCGGAGACTGCCCCTCGTGAGGGCAAGGACACGGTGCTAGACGAAGTCTACGGCACCCAGAAACCCCCTAAGTCCAGCGCAGCTTAGCCTTGGTCCAAAGGGGTGAAAGGGGCTAGGGACAGAGTCGAAGCCCAGCTCTCCGAGCTCGCCTCCTCCGGTCGTTCTTCTGCCGGGTTCAAACTCCTCCCACCTCCTCGAGTACATCAGAGGAGGTACTTTGAGATCATGGGGGAGTCCATTCCGTGGAGAAGCTGACCAGGGGAACTCCTCTCGAGAAGCTCTCCGCCCGGCAGGTGACGTTCTCGGTGTTGGAGATCTTGAACCTTGAGAAGGTCGCGAAGAGTGCCATGCAGGTAACTTCGTGGCTGGACGTTTGGCTGGGATCTCTGGGCATCCTATTGCGCTCTGAGGATCTGTCCAAGGAGAGCAATAGGAAGGCTTTGGAGACCTTCCTCCTCTCGGGCACGCGTTCGATCGAGTTCCTCGCTCACCAGGTGGCTAACCTGTGGGCTAACTCGATCCTCAAGCGTCGCGACGCAGTGGCCGAGAGGTTACATCCGAAGGTCCCCGTCGTGGACGTCTGCAGGCTCAGGCACTCCTCCATTACTGGGAGGGATCTGCTCGAGCCCAAGGACATAAAACGAACAGCTGAGAGGTGGAGGAGATCGAATCAAGATTCTCTCCTCCAGAGGGCCCTGACATCTCGGCCTTACAAGCCTCCGGCACCTCAACAGAAACAGCAGCCTCGCAAGACACCGAAGCAGGCTCCGGCAGCTAAGACAGGGGTGTCTAAGTCGCTGCCCTTTCAGACCAAGGACAGAAGGCACGGCAAGTCCTCTAGGGGAGGTAAGAATCCTAGGGGCAGCGGCCGAGGCCGCAAGCGCTACGATTGGCAATCCCCCTGCATGTCCACCTGTGGGGGGATGCTTGAAAAGTTGCGTGCACAGGTGGCACCAACTTGGGGCCGATTCTTGGACGGTCTCTGTGATCGGCCAAGGTTATCGCGTCCCATTCACGACATCACCACCCCTGACAGCGAATCCAGTGCCGCTGAACTCCTATGCCATGGGATCGGCAAAGGGGTTAGCCCTTCGGGCAGAAGTCGAGACCATGCTCAAGAAGGATGCTCTCCAGGAGGTCGACGACGGCTCCCCAGGCTTCTTCAGTCGACTCTTTCTTGTAAAGAAGGCGTCTGGAGGCTGGAGACCGGTCATCGACCTCTCAGCCCTGATCAAGTTTGTCAAGCAAACTTCGTTCAGCATGGAGACAGCAGACACGGTCAGACTTGCAGTGAGACTGCAAGACTTCATGTGCACACTGGATCTGAAGGACCCATACTTCTAGATCCCAATCCATCCGTCTTCCAGGAAGTACTTGAGATTCAGCCTAGACAGCAAGATCTACCAGTTCAAGGTGCTGTGTTTCGGTCTCTCCACAGCTCCTCAGGTGTTCACCAGAGTGTTCGCTCTGATTTCGTCTTGGGCGCACAGGAATGGCATACGTCTCCTCCGTTATCTGGACGACTGGCTGGTCCTTGCAGACTCGGAGTCGACCCTTCTTCGACACCGAGACAGGCTTCTGGAGGTTTGCCGAGACCTGGGGGTCGTGGTAAACCTCGAGAAGTCCTCTCTGCTTCCGACGAAATGACTAGTATATCTAGGCATGATATTAGACACCGATCTACACAAAGCCTTTCCATCAGACGACAGGATAGCAAGGCTGAGGAGGGTCGCAGAACTTTTCCTCAGGCGGGAAGAGCTTCCGGCCCATTCGTGGTTGCGTCTTCTAGGTCACTTTTCCTCCCTGGCACGTCTAGTTCCGAACGGCCGCCTCAGGATAAGATCCCTGCAATGGCGGCTAAAGTCCCGTGGAATCACGGCTCCGATTTTCTGGACTTTCTGGTTCCTTTAGGATCCACGGAACTGAAGGACCTACGGTGGTGGCTGAACGACGTGAACCTTCGGAAGGGAGTGGATCTTCTCGTCCTCCCCCCGGAATTGACTCTGTTTTCGGACGCGTCCAAAGAAGGGTGGGGGGCCCACATTCTGAACAAAAGGATCTCAGGCCTCTGGTCAGAATCAGAAAAGTACCTCCACATCAACCTGCTAGAAATGAAGGCCGTTTTCCTGGATCTTCCACAGTTCCAACGGACACTGGCGGGCCACTCCGTGGTGGTGATGAGCGACAACACCACGGTAGTGGCTTATATCAACAAGCAGGGAGGTACCTTTTCACAACAGCTATCCCATCTTGCAGTAGTGATTCTGAGGTGGTCCGAAGCCCACTCGGTCACACTTTCGGCTCGCTTCATTCCAGGCAAAAGGAATGTGCTCGCCGACAGTCTGAGCAGAGCGACGCAGATAGTGAGTACCGAGTGGTCTTTGGATCCTCAGATAGCCAACAAAGTCCTGACTTTGTGGGCTTCCCCGACAGTACATCTGTTTGCGACAGCCTTGAACTTTAAGCTGCCCCTGTACTGCTCTCCAGTCCCGGACCCCAAGGCTCTCTGGCAAGATGCTTTTCAGCAGAGGTGGGACAACATCGACGTTTACGCCTTCCCACCATTCTGTCTGATGAGAAGGGTGCTCAACAAGACCAGACTATCGGTCAATCTCTCCATGACTCTCGTAGCTCCACTGTGGCATCACGCGGAATGGTTCCCGGACCTTCTGCAGCTCCTGACTGAGCTTCCGAGGGAACTCCCCCCACGACACGAGCTACTCAGACAACCACACTGCAACATCTTCCACAAGGCCGTAGCGTCGCTTCGGCTTCACGCTTGGAGACTATCCAGCGTCTCCTCACGGAGAGAGGATTTTCGCAACAGGTTGCGGACAGGATGTCTCGCCACCTACGCAAGTCCTCTATCGGAGTCTACCAGGCGAAATGGAAAGTCTTCTGTGGTTGGTGTCGTGGGAGGGGTATCTCTCCACTCGATGCCACTATTCCAGCTATGCGAAATTTCTTGTGTATTTACGGAAGGAAATGCGCCTTTCAGTTCCAGCGGTGAAAGGCTATCGCTCAGCCTTAAGCCTGGCGTTTAGGCTGAAAGGAGTGGACATTTCCTCTTCGTTAGAACTTTCTCCACTGATACGCAGCTATGAGCTTACCTGCCCTCAGTCAGAAGTAAGACCTCCTCCTTGGAACGTGGTTCAGGTCCTCAGGGCTCTGAAGAGAGCCCTGTTTGAACCATAACGCCAGGCGTCTGATCACCACCTGTCTTGGAAGACGGCTTTCCTGCTCGCTTTGGCCTCGGCCAAGCGGGTCAGTGAACTTCAAGGTCTTTCTTACGACGTAGCCCATTCAAGGGGATGGGGGGGAGGTAACGTTCAGGTTCGTCCCTGAGTTTGTTGCCAAGACTCAGAACCCTGGGGTGTCAGACCCTAGGTTCGACTCCTTCAGGGTAACGAGTCTTCGTTCTGTAACAAGTGACCCAGACCATCTGTTACTTTGCCCAGTGAGGAGTCTGAGGCATTACTTTAAAAGAACAGCTGCAGTCCGTCCTCAGGTGCAAGCGTTATTCGTAAGCACAGGAAGGACAAGAGGAGGGTCACCAAGAACACCATCTCGGCCTGGATCCGGAAGGTTATTCAACATACCTTGGATCCTGACCCTCCTCCGTCACGCCGCCCTAGAGCGCACGATATCAGGGGCATAGCTACGTCCCTGGCATTCAAGAGAAATTTCTCTGTGACGCAGGTTTTGCAAGCTGGGGTGTGGAAGCGCCAGACGACCTTCACAGCCCACTACCTGCAGGACGTGACCCACAGGAGCTTTGATACATTCTCTATTGGCCCTTTGGTGGCTGCACAACAGCTGGTCTAACCTCAGGCTCTTTAATGGACAGGTAGCAGAAGGTTGAGGGCGTTGTTGCCCGGTTTTAGTCTGCGTGATTGAAAGAGTATGTCTGGCCCTTACTTCTTTCTTCATTCTCCCCACCCTTGGGGAAAGCAGCATCCTGGTTTCTGCATAGCTGACCTCAACCTCTTCAGGTAAACCATGCTCCCTTGTGCTCCTAGTATTAACTGTAATACTGTTTGCGTCCCCCATACCCTGACGAGGTGGTATTGGGAAGGTCCTAGCCTAGATTTCTATCTAAAGAACTCCAGGTCAACTTCCTAGGACGAGTCACAACTTCCTCCATACACAACTTATGTAGGCCGCACGTCCGTAGCAAGCATCGGAAAGTGCTAGGTGCAGGGACCCCCTTTCTCGAGTACTGCTCACTTGGTTTTCGGGTCCCCGGGTAAAGCCAAAAAGCCAGTAAGGCTGGGGACTTTCCGCCCTTCCTAAGGGGTAAGTCACCCTATGTAAATAGCGTGGTTTGTATTTCGGTTACGGAACAAATGACAAATTCGGAGATAATTTGTATTTTTCCTAACCATACAAACCTTAGCTATTTACACATATTTGCCCGCCAGCCCTGTCCCCCAAGTCAAGTCCTACCTCTAAGTGAAGTGAGACAACTCACAGGTGTGGGGGGGGGGAGGGGTAGCAAGCTACCCCTTCCCTACCCCCTGCTGACTAGCGGGGGTTAGTTAACCCTCGTTAAAAATTTAATGGGTCGTCATTTCAGCTATGCCAAAAGTAAACCCTATGTAAATAGCTAAGGTTTGTATGGTTAGGAAAAATACAAATTATCTCCGAATTTGTCATGTTACTTGTGATTTTATTTTCTGGGCTCGAACCTGTGCGCCCAGTGAATAAGCTCCATTTAGCACTTATTCTTAGGTAATTTACTGCTAAATATACCAGAGAAAAAATGTAAAGGAATGCTAGGTTAACTAGCTCGCTCACCTATTGGTGTCGGTATAAAATTGGGCGTATAGTCCAGAGGTCCCGCACTATTTAGATTCATCCACGACAGAAACCCCAATGGAGGAGAGCCATTCATCCTCACTCGGTACTACTAACAATGCATCCGCTCAGAACCCAACTCCTTTTAGCACGCCTGTGATCGTAACCCGCTTTTTTGTTGTGCTCTCATATTTTGCTTTTTCCCACTGGATTATGGCTTCTTCGTCGGTTTCCCAGGAGACACCGTCTAAGTTAAGTACCAAGCTATGTTTTGCTGTGTTTTGAGCATTCTAGATCGTTTAATATTTGAATTATAGGAGTTTATTCTCTTCGTTCATACCGATCTTGCTCGACTTCGCTACAGTTGGTACTCCTGTTGAGAGCTTTTAGTTTCACTCGCGGTGTTACTATGTGTATTATTTTTATTTTATTTAAATGTTATTGGTTATTGTGGATATTCATTATTTAGCGTTTAGAACCCTCGTGGTTCATTTTTAGGGCCGATATCAGTTACGTATCGTTATGGCTTGCCGACCTTCGTTACTAGGCGGCAATTTTATTTTATAAGTCATCAGGTGTGTCCTTTGTGATTTATTTATTATGTTGCATGCCTTGCCCTAAATTTTTTATGTGTATATTTATATGATTGTCAACGCTATTACTATTATAATGAATATTTGTGCTATTACTCCGTGTGATCTGTCTGGTTGGGGATCGTCAGTTGGTAGCCCTGCTGCTCCGTATCACGTGATCCTCCCCCAAGCTCCCCCTCTCGCTAGGTGGGCGGCTAGGCTTCCCTCCCCCCTCCCCTAGGGGACCATTGCCTTCCCTCCTTTTAGAGGGGGTAGTTCAGTGTTTATGGACTTTGTCCTCCGGGTGTCCCGGCGGGTTCGTCTCTGTCTAGACGGTTGGCCACCGGTCAACAGAGTTGGATACCGGTGCACCCTATTTTATACACACTTTTATGTTATACGAAACCCTCCGGGTTCGGTTGGCGGTTCTTATCTACAGTTCCGCCCCCCTATTAATTAATTATAACAGTTCCTATGATTATATATAATTATATATATGACAGATTACTATCTCGGAGTTCCTATTTATGAATTGGTTTATGGATATACTTTATTTCCCGGCCCGGGTCTTAACCCCGCCCCGGGAAATCAGACACTATGTGTCTTAATCCTTTGTTGTATCCTTTTTATGCTCCCGGCTCGACCGGAATGGACAACTATACTCTCTAGTCTTAAGTTAGACTTATGTTTAGGCCAAGGTCCTCCGGACCCGCCCCTACTTAAGAGTATTATAGTTAAGTTCTAGTCTTAAGTTAGACTTATGTTAGTCCCGGGTCCTCCGGACCCGCCCCTACTTAAGAATATTACAGTTAAGCTCTAATCTTGTGTTAGACCTATGTTAGGCCCGGGTCCTCCGGACTCGCCCCTACTTAAGAATATTACAGTTAAGCTCTAATCTTGTATTAGATCTATGTTAGGCCCGGGTCCTCCGGACCCGCCCCTACTTAAGAATATTACAGTTAAGCTCTAATCTTGTGTTAGACCTTTGTTAGGCCCGGGTCCTTCGGACCCGCCCCTACTTAAGAATATTACAGTTAAGCTCTAGTCTTGTATTAGATCTATGTTAGGCCCGGGTCCTCCGGACCCGCCCCTACTTAAGAATATTACAGTTAAGCTCTAATCTTGTGTTAGACCTTTGTTAGGCCCGGGTCCTTCGGACCCGCCCCTACTTAAGGGAATTACAGTTTCTCATATACTATTCTTTTTATAGATGGTGCATTGTCTGACGCCGGCCTGTGCAGCTGTTATGCACCAGCCTTGTGGCCACTCCGTCTGCCGATCTCATGCCCCTTGTGGGGTTCAACTGGAAGACGTTGTGGTATGGCACCCGGATAACTGTGTGATTTGCTTCGACCTCATCACTACCCTTGGATCTGACTCGGTGAGTCCCGTTGGCTAAGTTGCCTTCTTATTTTACTATTAGTAAGATCTCTATGGTCTTGAAGGACCATTGGGAGTCTTCCCTTTTATAATTCCCACTATTATTTCAGGCATCCTCGGAGCAAAAGTCTGCGGCTCGGGCCACACTGAAGGTGTGGGTTGGTGGTTTTGCCCGGAATGTGAAGTCTAAGCGGCCGTACGTCCTATCTGAGGACTACTGCTCCATGGTTTACCCCAACGCTAAGTCTTCAGCCGCTGTGGCTAGGCATGTGGCAGCTCCCATCATTGCCCACATTGATGCCACCATAACGGGTCTCATCGACCCAGAGCAAGATCCATCAGACGCCCCCGGAGGTCTGGAGGACAATGTTGCCTCCATGAACCTGGACGTCGAACCAATGTTACTAGACGAGCCGGATACAGGTAGGGTGGTAAGTGAGGCAAGTGTTTCCGGCGCTGAGATTCCTATCCTCAGCCCCGCTCTTTCTTCTTCTTCTGATCGCTCTTCTTTTCATGGATTTTCTGGGGACCGTGATTCGTCTCAACGATCATACCCGGCCCCTCCTAAGGATAAGTCTACATCAAGAACCTTACCCAAAGCTCGCAAGCCCCACAAGACTTCCCATAGCTCTAAACAAGGTACAGACCTGTCATCAAAGGCCTCTGGTTCCTCCTCTAAGTCTCACGACCCGGGAGTTCATTCCGCCCCTCCTGCTGCTAGCCCGGGCCTTTCCGAATCAGCCATGCTTCGCATCGTGTCGGAGATGCAGGCAAAGTTGGTTTCGGAGATGCAGTCTAAGATGGACACGATGTTCTCTAACATCGGTCAGAGACTTGGGGCTTTAGAGCAAGGAGCTCCGGAGAGAGTCCAAAGCTCCCTCATCCCGGATGCCTCTAAGCTCCCGCCGTTTGCCAAGAACAACCCTTGGCGTATGGCACTTCATTCCCCGTTCTCAGACGGAATGTTGACTTTGGAGGGCCTTGGCACTCGTCCTCTAGAGGACTTTGAATTCTTTCCTCCTGGTCTGGCATTTCCATTTCATGGTTATGCCAGGCTTACCGAGGAAGCTTTAGTTCGGTTAGACAAGGTCCCCAAAGAGACGGTCATCTTCCCTAAAGAGCAAGCCCAATCTGTTTGGGCCAGATTTTTGAACGACATCGGCTGCACTAACACCATGCTGACGCCTTATAAAAGCTCTTTTACGATGTTCTTAATGGACAAGAACACCTTGACTCCATGCGTCAATAAGGTGGCAGAGCTTGCCTTCCAATATGCTCTGGAGGAGAAGCCCTTGCCCCCCATCCGAGAGGTGGATCCAATCTCCCTCCTTCTTCCTTCAGGCATTGAGTGTTGGGACAACGTCCATACCACCTTTACCTCTGGCAAGCTAGCAGCAGACTGTGCCTCAGTTTTGTTTAGTGAGAGGCTTCCCCGTCTCCCGGAATCCCTCATTAAACAGGAATATGATTCCCGCCTACGTGTGGGCCGTACTCTAAACTTGGCCACATCCACGGAGTCGATAGCCTTGACTTACGATACGGAGAGTATTTTTAAGTCTCTCAACAAGGCTACATTACAGTCTTTATATTATGACCTGTATGACTTCGCTACTGCTAAACGCAGATGTCGCAAGCATGTCCTAGCTGAGGCGACGATTAGGCATGAACCTAATAAGCTCATCCGGTCCTCCTGTTGGGGTTCAAATCTCTTCCCCGAGGATCTCGTAGAGGAAGTCTTGGCGGAGGCCACTAGAGTTAATCAGAGCCTTAAAGCCCGTTGGGGTTTGACCCCGAAACGCAAATATGACCCCGCAAATTATCAAGCCCGGGGTAGGAAGAAGCTTCGTCCATATACCTCCACCCAGTTCAGGCAACAGCAGAGTGGTTCGTCCAACTTCCGGCTGCCTCTTCCCCCATCTCCTGTTGTCCCTGCACAGCCTTCCACCTCTCAGGCTCCTTCGGATGACTATGTCACCATTCTGCTCCCTAAGAGCCAGCTTTCTGGTGCCTCCTCCACTTCTCCTGCCTTTAACCAGTCTTACGAGGCTCGTAGCTCTTCCCAGAGTTATGGTAGAGGTAGAGGCTACCACCGTGGTTCTAACCAGAACAAAGGCAGGGGAAGAGCCTTTCGCAGAGGAAAGAATTTCCGAGGCGGACGTGGAGGCAACTCCTCAAACCAATACTGAGGTGCAGCAGGTAGGGGGGAGGCTCTATGCCTTCCGCAACAAATGGAGGTTCAGTCCCTGGGCGTTCAGTATCATCTCCAAGGGACTGGGGTGGAGTTGGATTCAAGGACCTCCTCCTCCGAACAAATTTCGTCAACATTCCACTCCGGACCTGGTCGAATTTGTCCAGGATCTTTTACAAAAGAACGCCATACAAGAAACGAAACACCTGAAGTTTCAAGGTCGGCTGTTCAGTGTCCCGAAGAAGGATTCGGACAAGAGAAGAGTGATTCTAGACCTATCCCTTCTCAACTTGTCCATTCAATGCGACAAGTTTCGAATGCTTACCGTCTCGCAGGTGCGGACCTTACTTCCCCGTGGGGCCGTCACCACCTCTATCGATCTTACAGACGCCTATTATCACGTCCCGATAGCGAGACACTTCGGTCCGTACCTAGGCTTTCGCTTAGGGGACAAAAGTTACTCCTTCAAGGTGATGCCTTTCGGGCTCAACATCGCCCCAAGGATCTTCACAAAGTTAGCAGAAGTCGCTGTTCAGGAACTCAGGAATCAAGGGATTCAAGTAGTAGCCTATCTGGACGACTGGCTCATTTGGTCAGACACCTCCCAAAATTGCCTAAAAGCCACTCACAAAGTCATCCATTATCTTCAATCTCTAGGCTTCCAGATCAACTTCAAGAAGTCCCGTCTTCTTCCAAAATCGAAGTTCCAATGGCTCGGCCTGCAATGGGATCTTATATCTCATACTCTGTGTCTTCCCAGACCCAAGAGGTTAAAGATTGCAAGGAACACCAAACGCTTTCTCAAAGACAAAGTAAGTTCCAGACGACTCCAAGAGAGGATTCTGGGGTCTCTTCAGTTTGCCTCAGTGACGGATCTTCTTCTGAAGGCAAAATTGAAAGATATCAATCGTGTCTGGCGTTTGAGGGCGAACCGGAAGCTCCGGGACAGGAAAGTCCGCCTTCCTCCCATTCTACGGGAAAGACTTCTTCCTTGGACAAGAGCAAACAGTCTGTCAAAGTCAGTTCCCCTTCGATTTCCGCCTCCGAAATTAATCATTCACACGGACGCATCCTTATCAGGTTGGGGCGGCTATTCTCAGCTCAAGAAAGTTCAAGGTCTTTGGACTCCCTTGTTCCGCCAATTTCACATCAATGTGCTAGAGGCCATGGCAGTTCTTCTAACCCTGAAACGTCTCGTTCTTCCCAAGAAACAACACCTTCGTCTGGTCCTCGACAGCGAAGTGGTGGTCCGCTGCCTCAACAGAGGCGGGTCAAAGTCAGGGCCTCTGAACCATGTTCTAGTAGCCATATTCTCCCTAGCAGCCTTGAACCATTGGCATCTTTCAGCTGTCCACCTGGCGGGAGTCCGGAATGTAGTGGCAGACGCCCTGTCCCGGACCTCCCCTCTAGAATCGGAATGGTCACTCGATCTAAAGTCATTTCGGTGGATTCTCTCTCAGGTTCCCGGTCTCCAAGTGGACCTCTTCGCCACGGAATCCAACCACAAATTGAGAGTATATGTGGCTCCCAATCTAGACCCTCAGGCCTACGCCACAGACGCCATGTCACAGAATTGGGACACCTGGGAAAAGATTTATCTCTTTCCCCCGGTGAATCTTTTGCTGAAAGTTCTAGACAAACTGAGATCCTTCAAGGGACAAGTAGCCTTGGTCGCACCCAACTGGCCCAAGAGCAACTGGTATCCTCTCCTGCGAGAGTTGAGACTATACCCTCACCCGATACCCAATCCGGTTCTGTCTCAGATAGTACAAACACGCGTTGTGTACGCTTTCTCAAACATTCAGAGCGCCCTAACTTTATGGACTTTATGAAGTTTGCGGCTATGCATGGTGCCAATATTGATCATCAAAACACCTTGTTCCTAGAATCGGATAAACGGGATTCCACCATCCGCCAGTATGACTCTGCAGTTAAAAAGTTGGCAAAATTTTTAATAGACTCAGACGTGAACTGTATGAACTTGAACCTTACAGTCACTTTCTTTAGATCTTTATTAGAATCAGGTCTGGCAGCCAACACTATCACCACTATTAAATCGGCTCTGAAAAAGATCTTCCTAGTGGGTTTTAACATAGACTTAACCGACTCTTTGTTAGCTTCAATTCCGAAAGCTTGTGCCAGACTGAAACCGGTTACTCGTCCTACCCCGGTGACCTGGTTCCTTAATGACGTACTCAAATTGGCTTCTGATACCATTAACAGTTCTTGTGATTACATTCCCCTTCTCAGGAAAACACTTTTCCTGGTGAGCTTGGCTTCCGGGGCAAGAATTTCTGAATTGGCAGCCTTGTCGAGAGACCCGGGTCATATTAACTTCCTGCCTTCGGGAGAGGTCCTGCTTTCTCCTAACAAATTCTTTTTGGCTAAGAACGAAGACCCTCAAAACAGATGGTCCTCCTGGAAAATTGTTCCCCTCACGCAAGATCCGTCTCTGTGCCCTGTTACTACTCTTAGGTCTTATTTATCCCGGACCTCCTCTAACTCCTCGGGGCCTCTATTCGTTAGAGAACAAGGCGGTACCATTACTATTAAAGGGATCAGGCAACAAATTTTGTATTTTATTAATCAAGCTAACCCTGACTCTTTTCCTCTTGCACATGATATCAGGGCGGTTGCTACCTCGGTGAACTTCTTTCACCACATGAATTTTACAGACCTTTCCAGGTATACAGGGTGGAAATCACCGTCAGTGTTCAAGAAACACTACCTTACATTTGGAAGCCCTAAAATTTTCTACAGTAGCCGCAGGGAGCGTAGTTACTCCCAGGTAACTCACAGGTTAATGCCTTGTCTCTTTATCTCTCCCTCTTACCTGCCTCATTTATACCCTATTGTATTCGTTGGTCTCGCACCTGAATACTGTTATTATATTTGTAAATTTTTATACTCCTGAGTATCTGTATATATTATCACTCACGGCATTATTATACCTACCTTATTGGATTTATGTTCATATTTAAGATACCCTTATAATTGTTTTTTGGTACTCATCTCTGATTAAAAGCATCCTGTATTTCCCTTACGCTTATGTTTTTTCCTTTATTTTGCAAGTTTGGTGACATTTTTCTCTTGTATAGATTCACTGGGCGGCACAGGTTCGAGCCCAGAAAAGGGATTTTGATGTAGGAAAAATCTATTTCTGGGCGAAGGACCTGTGCCGCCCAGTGAACCCTCCCAGCTCCTCTCCCTTGGAGTCCCCAAACTTTGGGTGCTAAGGAGTTGGGTTCTGAGCGGATGCATTGTTAGTAGTACCGAGTGAGGTTGAACGGCTCTCCTCTATTGGGGTTTCTGTCGTGGATGAATCTAAATAGTGCGGGACCTCTGGACTATACGCCCAATTTTATACCGACACCAATAGGTGAGCGAGCTAGTTAACCTAGCACTCCTTTACATTTTTTCTCTGGTATATTTAGCAGTAAATTACCTAAGAATAAGTGCTAAATGGAGCTTATTCACTGGGCGGCACAGGTCCTTCGCCCAGAAATAGATTTTTCCTACGTCAAAATCCCTTTATTGAGACAAACAAAGGTGGTTTGGGGGGATGCCTGAACTGAAAAAAAAGGGGAGATTGAAGGTGGTTAAGGTAACACAGGCCGCTGTGCGACATCGGGTTACAAGCTGAGAGGAGAGAAAGATATGGCCAACAGCCATCAGCAATCGTTCCGCTCCCAGCATAGAAATGGCAGGGGGGTTAAGGTTTCTTTTTCATTGCCGCTTAGATTTCTCGTTGGCTTTGCTGCAACGTTATCTTGGTGGAGGGTAGCTGGGGAGAAAGGCTGAAAGGGTGTTGTGATTGTCAATAATATGCTTGACAATTGCTGTTGCAGTTGCTGGAGTGTTGGGATTAAGATCCTGCCGAAGCAGGCTTGTTTCCGGACATTGCTGTAGATAGTGCTGTAAAGGTTCTTCTGTGTCTCGATTACAGTACTTGCATGGTCTGATTGGTCTATGCGGTGCTTCAGGGTCTTGGCCGTTATCTAAGATGATTTGCCAGTTGGATAGATATCCCAGTCACAGTCTGCAGATGATTACTGCGTCCTGGCGAGGTGTTTGTCTTGCAATTGGGTGTGGTAGTATGTTTGTAGCTTTGATATACCACTTTGCAGATCTTGATCCATCTTGGAAGGCTCTTCTAACTTCACTTGTCTTTTGGATGTTGCTGTAGGTAGCCATTTTATTTTTAATGGTTTTTAATGACTTGCAGAGTAATGCTAATAGTTTGGCACGTTAAGGCCGATTTAGCTAGGTGGTTGGCCTCGTCGTTGCCGGAGATTCCTGTATGACAGAATCCAATTCAAGGTGACTTGCCTGTTGTTTCTTTGGTGGAGCAGGGCTAAGAATTTAATTGCAGTGATGAGGTACACATTCTATGTAGGTTCCTTGTTGCTGAGGGCCAGAATGGCTCCTCTGGAATCTGTATGGATCGTTGTGTTCCCGTTATGTTGATTGGCAGAGTGTTGTAGAGCTTTTGCAATGGCCACTAGCTCAGTTTGCAGTGTGGAGGCATGGTTGGAAAGTCTCCAGTTTGCTTTATATCCTTATGTAGAGATGACTGCAGCAGCAGCTGCAGGGATTGCACGGTCAACTGATGCATCTGTATAATAGGTGTGAGGCGCAGGTATGTTCCTGATTGCATTTGTTGCAGCTGCAGTGAGTTGCTCTGGCGTGCAGAGAGCCTTGCTTGCTGCTGGTAGGATAGTGAAGTTGTATTTGATAGGATCACGAGCCCATGGAGCAGGAGGGATGTAGCCTTCATGCATTTGTTGTCCCTTGATTTTGTGAGCCTCATTTTGCATCTGCATTCTTCTGAGTGTATCCAGTAGTTTCTTTGCATGGGAATTAGGCAGATCCAGTTCTTCAGCAAGAGGTAGAAGCCTTTTTATTTTATCGTTGAGTGGGCTTTTCCTATCTGCGATGATTGACTTGAATATAATGCTGCTATTCCTGATGTCAATCCTGGCTGACAGGGGAATTATGTTGGTTTCTGCTCTGAGTAAGCAGAGTCTTGTCCACATTGGAGAGCCACTAATGAGTCTCATGGCATTGTTTTGGACTACTTCTAATGATGCTTTTTGAGTGTCGGTCAATGCAGTGAGTGTGGGTGCTGCATAATCAATGTGGGATCGAATTGCTTGTAGGTAAAACAGCCTTAGGAGGTTGTTAGATACTCCTTGTTTAAGGGAGGTCATGCGTTTCATGGCTGATAGACGGATTTTTGTCTTCTCTCTGAGGTAGGTTACTTCATTGGCTGCTGATAGAGTTTTGCTAATGATTACCCCAAGGTACATGAATTGACTCACCCATTCGATGTCCTCACCCCTCAGTGTCAAGTTCTGAGGGTTTTGCGAATGTTTTATAGCCATTGCTTTGGTTTTGTTGGTGTTGATCTTTAGGCCAAGATCATTGCATTTGGCCTGTATCATGTAAAGTGCTTTTTGAGTGATATTTCTGGCATGAGCTTTATTTGAGCATACTATGCATATATCACCGGCATATATGAAAATTTCCACTCCATTTGGGAGTTTTAAAGTGGCTAAGTTCTCCATTAGTAGGTTGAAAAGGTAGGGGCTGAGTATGCCTCCTTGCGGTGTACCGTTTTCTAAGGGGATGAACTCAGTGGTTTTTCCTTGGAAAGTGACTCTGGCTTCTCGGTTCTGTATGTAGTTTTGAGTCCAGGCCAGTAAGTGTCCTTTCACTCTCTTTTCAACAAGTGTGAAGAGTATAGCTGGTGAGCTAGCTAGCTCAAAGGCTTTCTCGAGATCAAGGAATATGACAAAAGCTTTTTTGTCATTAATTGTTGAGAGGACATCTGTAATGCATTCTTGAGTGCCTATGCCACTTCTGTAGGCATATAGGCGATGATGTGGTTGGCCTATTTTCCACTGCAGTCTGTTGAGTACCATTCTTTCAGCTACTTTCTCTGTGCAGCTTATCAAAGTTATAGGTCGGTAGGTATTTGGCTCCTTAGGTTTTGGAATAGATTTGGTGTCTTGCTGGTTCCATGTGGTTGGACGTAGTCTCTCCGTGTGTCCTGTTTATCAAATGCAAGTAGACCAATTTGGCATTATTTCCCATGTTCCTCAGCATGCTGTATGTGATGAAGTCGGCTCCAGGGGCAGTGTCCTTCCTGCCTTTTGATAGGGCCATATTTAGTTCCTCCATGGTATAGGGGTGATCAGTGTCATCTACCATGTTGCAGGCAGCTTCTATGATGTTGTTCCTAATTGGGAGCAGTGTTCTCTGCCTGTTGATAGTTTGCAGAGGTAGATGGTTGCTTTTTGCTCTGTCCGCAAAGTTGTTAGCAATCCTCTTGGCTTCAGCTAATGGGTCTGGGTGTGTGACTCTGGGTGTATTGTGCTTCCCAGAGACTTTGTTAAACCAGCCCCATATTTTGGGTAGGGATGTGCTGAAGTTGACCTCGTTGCACAGAAAGAACCAGGAGGACGCCTTTTCTTTTCCCATACCGACAGAGATCAAGGATCTTTTGATGTGGTGGCTGAACCCAGCTCTGTTAGGAGAAGGGATCTCCTTGTACAAGAAGAACCCCGACCTAGTGTTATTCTCAGACACATCCGAGTCAGGCTGGGGAGCAACACTAGGGAACAAAGAGGTCTCAGGCGTTTGGGAAGGAAGTCAGATCAGTTAGCATATCAACAGGAAGGAATTGATGGCCATTTTATTAGGGCTAAAGGCCTTCAAAACCTCGGTGTCAGGAAAGACTGTGGAGATCAATTCAGACAACACCACAGCTCTCGCGTACATAAGGAAACAAGGGGGAACTCACTCCCTCTCTCTGTTCACAACAGCGAGAGAGCTTCTCCTTTGGGCGAACGAGAACAAGACTCAGCTGTTGACGAGGTTTATTCAAGGGCAGAGAAACATCAGGGCAGACATGCTCAGCAGGAGGGGACAAGTTCTTCCCACAGAGTGGACTCTCAACCCGCATGTCAGAGCCTCTGGAAGTTGTGGGGCAGACCTGTAATAGACCTTTTCGCCTCCAGTTTAAACAGGAGGATCCCCAACTACTGCTCCCTAGTCCCGGACGAGGAAGCGGTTGCAGTGGACGCCTTCTTGATGGATTGGACGGGGTTGGACATGTATGCCTTTCCCCCGTTCAAGATCATCAATCTGGTTGTCAGAAAATTCGCTCTCCTCGATTCGGGACGAATGATCCTAGTGGCTCCATTCTGGCCTGCAAGGGAATGATTCACCGAAGTGGTAGGCATGCTGATGGACGTTCCAAGAAGACTCCCAGCAAGTCCAGATCTTCTCAGACAACCCCACTTCGAGAGATTTCATCAAAACCCCCTCGCTCTCAATCTGACTGTCTTCAGACTGTCGAGAAGCTCGTTAGATCTCGAGGCTTTTCGGCACAAGCGTCGAAAGCCATTGCCAGAGCAAGGAGGATCTCGTCACAAAGAGTCTACCAGTCTAAGTGGGAGACCTTTAGAGCTTGGTGCAAGAGGCACAAGGTTTCCTCGTCCTCTACCTCTCTAAGCCAGATTGCAGACTTTCTTTTGTACCTCAGGCAGGATGCTAAGCTGGCTGTATCTACCATTAAAGGATACAGGAGCATGCTCTTAACCGTCTTTAGGCATAGAGGCTTAGAGTTGTCTCAGAATAAGGAATTGCAGGACCTCATTAGGTCCTTTGAGACGACGAAGCAGGTACAATTAAGACCCCCATCTTAGAACCTGGATGTGGTGTTTAAGTTTCTGTGCTCCAAGAAATTTGAGCCTATCTCGCAAGCCTCTCTTCGAGATGTGACTAAGAAACCCCTCTTCCTTTTGACTCTAGCAACTGCCAGAAGGGTCAGCGAGGTCCAGGCAATCGAGAAGCGTGTAGGCTTCTATCAAAATGGAGCGGTTTGTGCCTTAAGGTTCGACTTTCTCGCCAAGAATGAGAACCCTTCGAATTCCTGGCCCAGGACTTTTGAAGTCCCTAACCTCACGAACCTAGTGGGTCAGGAACAGGGAAGCCTCCTCTGCCCAGTTAGGGCTCTAAAGAATTATTTGGCCTACACTAAGAACGTGAGGGGTGCATCCAACTCGTTATGGTGTTCGGTGAAGGATCCTCAAAAACCCTTGTCAAAGAACGCTTTGTCCTTTTTCCTGAGGGAAACTATTAGGGAAGTCCAACTCTTATGTGAGGAAGAAAACTTCGCCCTGTTAAAAGTACGGGCTCACGAAGTAAGAGCCATTGCTACCTCACTGGCATACCGGAAAAATATGTCAGTTAGGCAGATCATGGACGCAACGTTCTGGAGGAGCAACTCTGTCTTCGCTTCTCATTACCTCAGAGAGGTAAGAGTGGACTATGACAAGTGTTATACCTTGGGCCCATAGGTAGCTGCGGCTTCTGTATTAGGCAAAGGAGTTACTACCCCCACTCAACCTTAATTTGTGTACATGTATATAAGTTTGTGTTTTTTATGATTGTCTGAGGTCCTCGTCTTGTGGTACTGTTCCCTCAGTCCAGATAGATAGCTTATATCTATTTCTGCACGGTTAGATGGTTAGTTTTAGTAAGGTTGCAATTCTTTTTTATTTTATGGGTCAAAGGTAGTTTCTGAAGTCTAGTCAAGTTGTTGGTCCTACCCCTTTGACACACTCGATTGAGTTGTTTGCAGCGTAGCAGGTCTACTCCTGGCTGAACACTCCTAAGGGAAAGCGACTCTAGAGGCAGTAACCTTTGAAGTCAGCTACCTTAACAGGTAAGGAATCAAGGTGTTTTTTCTCCTACAACTCTTTTGTTGTTTCCCCAACTATGTTTTCTGTCTGTTTCCCTCCTCCAAATGTGTAAATCAGCTATATATATACAGTATATATATATATATATATATATATATATATATATATATATATATATATATATATATATATATATATATATATATATATATATATATATATATATATATATATATACTGCCAGATAAGTACTATTCATAAAAATGGAGTTTTTATGATAAAACAAAGTTTTATGAATACTTACCTGGCAGTTATATATATATTTTAAAGCCCACCCACCTCCCTTCAGGAGACAGGTCGGGCAAAGCTAATCTGAGGAACAGAAAATGGGAATGATTCCAGGTACCACCCTTTAAGGGTTGTTAACCATCTAACTACGCAACTACCACAAGGCGGTTGCCGCGATTTTCGATTAAATTCTGCCGAAAGTTGGAGACTTAGCTATATATATATAACTGCCAGGTAAGTATTCATAAACATTGTTTTATCATAAAAACTCCATGTTGGAAAATACGTTCCAACAATGCGAGTGCTAAGGGAATTTGTTTTCATATACAGCTAAATTACCTATATCATCCTGTTAAATTCAAATACACATCTTAATTGCATAAGATAATTTAATTTTATACATTAATTGTAATTTACAAAATTATAATTAAAGCATTATCCAAATGACAGGCACCCTAGAGATGATGATCTAACGAAGCTTATCCAATCAAGAGATTTGTCTAAGGCTCATAGCTGCGTCTCCACAGGTAATTATACTTAAATTTATCGTAATTGGTACAATTATATGTTATAAGTAGTATTCATTTAAGCAGAAAGTTCCCGTTCTTTTATTCTAGTTAATTTTTCAATATTAAACTTAGCCGGTGATTATATAAGCTGCAGCTCTGCTGCCCGACAGAAAAACTCTACGCTCAAAATCCGCCAGCGATCGCTATGCAGGTAGGGGGTGTACTTCAACAGCGCCATCTGTCGTGCAGGTACTCAGTACTCAATGTAAACACAGAACTCAATTTTCTCTCTGTCGTGCCACCGGCAAGACCTACTAAATTCGCTGTTGCTTAATGGATTGGTTTTCACATATTTTGGTGAAGTACACATTTCTAGTTTTGAGCTTTCGCTTTGCAGACGTTATCTTCAATACATCCTTGCATTCTTTTGTTGATTTTGGATTATTTGTTGATGACTTTGGATAGATTTTGAATTCCCCTTTGACTAATTCAAAATGGCTGACCCTTCTCAAGTCCCTAAGTTCAGGAAATGTAATGCTAGGGACTGTTCAAGGCGTCTTCCGAAGGCCTCTATCGATCCTCACACCGTTTGTTCCAATTGTCGGGATAAGACCTGTCAATTGGAAGATCGATGTGAGGAATGCGTTGGGCTTTCGGAATTCGATTTCATCGAATTCCAGAAATACACACGTAGGCTAGAGAGAATAGAGTCAGGAGAAGTTCATCTCGCTCCGTTGAATTTTCCTCTCCTCATGCCCCACAACCTATTCCTTCCCCTGTAGTGGTTGCTCCTGATCCCCCTTCTAGCACTCAACAACCTTCGATGGCAGATATGATGCGTGCCATCCAGGCTCTGGGTGAGAGAGTCGAGTCATTGGCTAGTGACCGTAACCAACTCATGGCAGACGTCAAGGAGTTGAAGTGTAAGAGTGCAGTGGGTAGTGACAAAGTGAGTGGTAGTGTTGTGGAAAGTGTTGTGGATAGTGTTGCGCTTGAGGGTTCGTCTGTTCGTGCCTGTTGTCCTCCCAGTCCGGGACCTCTTGCAAGCTCCCAAGCCCAGGGGAGAAGCAATGTCGTACGACCAAAGGGTTCGAGAGGCTTTAATCAGCGAACAGACGTTCCCTCCGTGGTTTCGGGCGTATCTAACCAAGATCGCCCCACCCACACGAAGACGAGAGAGCCCATTTATTCCTCGTCTGCGGAAGAGGTTTCTCGAAAGAAACCATGGACCAAGGTCTCGCGGCCTCTTAAGCGCAAGTCGGTCCCTTCCGCGCAAGTCCAACGGCCCAGTTGTAGCCACTGGGTCAGTTCGGACTCGCTGCAGTCTTCCGATGACTGCTCACCTCCTAAGAGAGGCAAAGCGGTACCGCATCAGGCAGTAACACCGTCTGTTGCCGCACCTGCTCCTGTAGACCCTAAGTGGTCTTTGCTGCAGACCATGCAGTCACAGTTAACGTCATTGATGCAGGACTTTCGTGCGGAGAAGGTTGACGCTGCACCAACCTCTAGCCTACAACCACCCACGGTTGTGCGTCCAGTGGATGCTGAGGCTACCTTCTCCCGCACTCCAGCTGTGAGAGTCCCGCCACCCATGCGTTCCAGTGTACCCTGCCAGCCGCATGTTGACGTTCAGCGACGCACGGAACCTTCCGTTGACGTTCGCGAGTTACAACAACAGCCTAAGTTGTTTTGTTTTGACGCGGTGCGTCAACCTCCGCAACCCAGTGTGGTTACCTCTACTCGCCCACAGCAGACTAGACAGTCTGGAGTAGACGCTTTGCGTCCCCGCGCTGCTATGGTTGTTGCCAGTTCACAGACTGGGCAACAGTTCCATGACGTTGCGTCCGGTTCAGTCACCCGTGCACCCGTGTTGCCGGACTCAGCTGACCAGCTGATTCCTACTCCTTTGCCGCTTCCTCCTCAGTTTTCAGATGATGGACTCTCTGATGATGACGACCCACATACGGACATCGACGAACCC
Organism: Palaemon carinicauda; assembly: GCF_036898095.1. Classification (NCBI taxonomy): domain Eukaryota; kingdom Metazoa; phylum Arthropoda; class Malacostraca; order Decapoda; family Palaemonidae; genus Palaemon; species Palaemon carinicauda. Next base: position 180,171 of record NW_027168827.1, on the reverse strand, counting down.
AAGACCACGCAACCCTCCTTGGACTTTAGGAAAGTTCTTGCACTGTTCAGGGAGATGTATCCTGATCAGTTTGTATCTGCGGCCCCACGCTCTCCTCCATCAGAGTTTGCTTTAGGCACGCAGTCATCTGCGCCTGCCTTTACGAAACTCGTCCTCGCCCGCTCGTCCAAGAGAGCTTTACGAGTGTTGGGAGATTGGATGCAGTCCAAAAAGAACCTTGGGAAGACAGCATTTACGTTTCCCCCTGCGAGACTCTCTTCCAGATCGAGCGTCTGGTATGCCACGGGAGAAGTTCTCGGCTTGGGAGTTCCTGCCTCTGCCCAGGGCGACTTCTCAAGTCTAGTAGACTCTCCCCGCAGGCTAGCCATGAGACGCTATAAGATATGTTGGTCTCCTTCAGACTTAGACCATCTGTTGAAAGGAGTGTTCAGAGCCTTCGAGGTTTTTAACTTTTTGGACTGGTGTCTGGGAGCTTTGAGCAGGAAGATCTCACCTTCTGACAAGGAAGCTTCCTTGCTCATTATGTCCTGCATGGACAAGGCCATACGTGACGGATCCAGTGAGCTTGCGGCTTCGTTCGTTTCCGGGGTCCTCAAGAAACGGGAAAACCTTTGCTCTTTCCTGTCAGCTGGAGTAACACCGTGTCAGAGATCGGAACTTCTTTTTGCTCCTCTCTCAAAGTGTCTCTTCCCAGAGGACTTGATAAAGGAGATTGCTGCCTCCTTGATTCAGAAAGACACCCATGACCTGGTTGCGTCTTCTGCCCGCAAAGCCACCCCTTTGCCTACTGTGTCTAGACCCAGGATGGACACTCCAGCGTCAAGATTCATTCCGCCCTTTCGTGGCAGAGCCTCCAGCAGAGGAGGTGCTCGTGCCGAAGGGAGACGTGGGAAGAAAAAAGGTACCAAGTCCTTTAAAGGCAGAGTCTGACTGCCACCTTCTTCAGACAGCAGTGGGAGCCAGACTCAAGAACTTCTGGCAGACCTGGGAGAAAAGGGGCGCAGATGCACAATCTGTGAAGTTGCTCAGAGAAGGGTACAAGATCCCGTTTGTCCGCAAACCCCCTCTAGCAACGTCTCCCATCGATCTCTCTCCCAGGTACAGAGAGGAAGACAAGAGGCTAGCTTTGAAGCAGGAGGTGTCTCTCTTACTAGAAAAGGGAGCGGTAGTCAAAGTCCGGGACCATCAATCCCCGGGCTTCTACAACCGTCTCTTCTTGGTGGTAAAGAAGACAGGAGGGTGGAGGCCGGTGCTAGACGTCAGTGCGCTGAATGTCTTTGTCACAAAGCAGACGTTCGCCATGGAGACCACAAAGTCAGTTCTAGCAGCGGTCAGGAAGGAAGACTGGATGGTCTCTTTAGACCTAAGGGACGCATACTTTCACGTCCCCATCCACCCAGAATCCCAACCTTTTCTGAGATTCGTTTACGAAAAGGTTGTCTACCAATTTCAAGCCCTGTGCTTTGGCCTAAGCACGGCTCCTCTTGTGTTTACGAGGCTGATGAGGAATATTGCCAAATTCCTACATTTAGCGGATATCAGAGCCTCCCTCTATTTGGACGACTGGCTTCTAAGAGCTTCTTCCAGTCGTCGCTGTCTGGAGAATCTAAAGTGGACTCTAGATCTGATCAAGGAATTGGGTCTCCTGGTCAATATGGAAAAGTCCCAACTGGTCCCATCCCAAACTATAGTGTATTTAGGGATGGAGATTCACAGTCAAGCTTTTCGGGCTTTTCCGTCGGCCCCCAGAACAAGTCAAGCCCAGGTATGCATCCAGAACATGCTAAAGAAGAAACGATGTTCAGTCAGACAGTGGATGAGTCTGATAGGGACGCTATCATCCCTGGAACAGTTCGTTTCGTTAGGGAGACTACACCTCCGTCCCCTGCAATTTCACCTAGCTGTATACTGGAAAAAGGACAAGACGCTAGAAGCGGTCTCGATCCCCATTTCCGAGAAGATGAAGTCATCACTGACTTGGTGGAAGGACAGTATCAACCTCAGAGAGGGTCTGCCCCTGGCAGTTCAGACCCCCAACCGCGTTCTCTTCTCGGACGCATCGGACACGGGCTGGGGTGCGACATTGGACGGTCGGGAATGCTCGGGAACGTGGAACTCGAATAAAAAAACGTTACATATCAACTGCAAGGAGCTACTGGCAGTTCATCTGGCCTTGAAAAGCTTCAAGTCCCTCCTTCAAGGCAAAGTGGTGGAGGTGAACTCGGACAACACCACGGCCTTGGCGTACATCTCCAAGCAAGGAGGGACCCATTCTATGACGTTGTACGAGATCGCAAGGGACCTCCTCACCTGGTCAAGAGATCTAAACCTTTCTCTAGTAACGAGGTTTATCCAAGGCAATATGAATGTCATGGCGGATTGCCTCAGTCGGAAGGGTCAAATCATCCCAACAGAATGGACCCTACACAAGGATGTGTGCAAGAGACTATGGGCCACATGGGGCCAACCTACCATAGATCTCTTCGCAACCTCGATGACCAAGAGGCTCCCAATATATTGCTCACCAATCCCGGACCCAGCAGCAGTTCATATAGATGCCTTTCTACTGGATTGGTCCCATCTAGACCTTTATGCATTCCCCCCGTTCAAGATTGTCAACAAGGTACTGCAGAAGTTCGCCTCTCACGAAGGGACAAGGTTGACGTTAGTTGCTCCCCTCTGGCCCGCGAGAGAATGGTTCACCGAGGTACTTCAATGGCTTGTGGACGTTCCCAGAACTCTTCCTCTAAGAGTGGACCTTCTACGTCAGCCACACGTAAAGAAGGTACACCCGGGCCTCCTCGCTCTTCGTCTGACTGCCTTCAGACTATCGAAAGACTCTCTAGAGCTAGAGGCTTTTCGAAGGAGGCAGCCAGGGCGATTGCTAGAGCAAGGAGGACATCCACGCTTAGAGTCTACCAGTCGAAGTGGGAAGTCTTCCGAAGCTGGTGCAAGTCGGTATCAGTATCCTCGACCAGTACCTCTGTAACCCAAATAGCTGACTTCCTATTATACCTGAGGAAAGAAAGATCTCTTTCAGCTCCCACTATCAAAGGTTACAGAAGCATGTTGGCAACAGTCTTCCGTCACAGAGGCTTAGATCTTTCCAACAACAAAGATCTACAGGACCTCCTTAAGTCTTTTGAGACCACGAAGGAGCGTCGTTTGGCTACACCTGGATGGAATTTAGACGTGGTACTAAGATTCCTGATGTCAGAAAGGTTCGAGCCACTACAATCAGCCTCCTTTAAAGATCTCACTTTAAAGACTCTTTTCCTGGTTTGCTTAGCCACAGCTAAAAGAGTCAGTGAGATTCACGCCTTCAGCAGGAACATCGGATTTTCATCTGAAACGGCTACATGTTCCTTACAGCTTGGTTTTCTAGCCAAAAACGAGCTACCTTCTCGCCCTTGGCCGAAATCGTTCGATATTCCAAGCCTTTCAAATATGGTTGGAAATGAACTAGAAAGAGTCTTATGCCCTGTTAGAGCTCTTAAGTTCTATTTAAGACGAACTAAATCTTTACGAGGACAGTCAGAAGCTTTATGGTGTTCTATTAAGAAACCCTCTTTGCCTATGTCAAAGAATGCAGTTTCCTATTATATCAGACTGTTGATACGAGAAGCTCATTCCCATCTGAATGAAGAAGACCATGCTTTGCTGAAGGTAAAGACACATGAAGTTAGAGCTGTCGCTACTTCAGTGGCTTTTAAACAAAATAGATCTCTGCAGAGTGTAATGGACGCAACCTATTGGAGAAGCAAGTCAGTGTTCGCGTCTTTTTATCTTAAAGATGTCCAGTCTCTTTACGAGAACTGCTACACCCTGGGACCATTCGTAGCAGCGAGTGCAGTAGTGGGTGAGGGCTCAACCACTACATTCCCCTAATTCCATAACCTTTTTTAATCTTTCTCTTGAAATGTTTTTTATTGTTGTTTTTGGGTTGTCCGGAAGGCTAAGAAGCCTTTTGCATCCTGGTTGATTTGGCGGGTGGTCAAATTCTTTTCTTGAGAAGCGCCTAGATTAGAGGTTTTGATGAGGTCCTGTAGTATGGGTTGCAACCCTTGATACTTCAGCTCCTAGGAGTCGCTCAGCATCCTAAGAGGATCGCGAGGCTCAGTAAGGAAGACGTACTTAAAAAAGGCAGAGTAATTGTTCAAGTCGACTTCCTTACCAGGTACTTATTTATTTTATGTTTGTTATTTTGAATAACTGCTAAAATGAAATACAAAATCCTTAGCTCATAATAATGTAAACAATTAATGCTGGTCTCTACCCACCCCCCTGGGTGTGAATCAGCTTATATAATCAGTAGAACTTCAAAAGTTCAAAGTTGGAGCAAATGCTTTTTTTTTGACCAGGCGGACATGAGTCTTTTTATAGTTTATTTATGACATATTTGTTTTTGATGCTGTTAATAGTTTATATATGACATGTCTGTTTTGACGTTGTTACTGTTTTTAGAATGATTTATTGCTAATTTGTTCTCTTCATTTATTTATTTCCTTTCCTCGCTGGGCTATTTTTCCCTGTTGGAGCCCCTGGGCTTATAGCATCTTGCTTTTCCAACTAGGGTTGTAGCTTGGATAGTAATAATAATAATACAGTAATAATAATAATTACCGGCTAAGTTTAATATTGAAAAATGTTATTTTTATAATAAAATAAATTTTTGAATATACTTACCCGGTGATTATATATTAAAGGACCCTCCCTTCCTCCCCAATAGAGACCCAGTGGACCGAGGAGAAAATTGAGTTCTGTGTTTACATTGAGTACTGAGTACCTGCACGACAGATGGCGCTGTTGAAGTACACCCCCTACCTGCATAGCGATCGCTGGCGGATTTTGAGCGTAGAGTTTTTCTGTCGGGCAGCAGAGCTGCAGCTTATATAATCACCGGGTAAGTATATTCAAAAATTTATTTTATTATAAAAATAACATATTTATTGTAAATTATATCAAATAGGCCAGGGTACTTCACAAATGGGTTTAGACTAGGGAATGTGTTGGGTGCTACCTTAGCGTGAGGTCTACCGCCATATGTATGAAGTGTGTATCGCTAGAATAAATGTGGAAATTTATGATGACATTTCTATTTTTACCTTTCTTCCTCCTCTATTTCAGTCTTTCGTAGGATATGTTTAAATTAATTGTTTATCATTAAAATAAATGTATGGAAATGTGTGATGTCGATGATTGAGGTAGATCTCACGCTAAAGTAGCACCACATATTGGATACAGTCCAATGGCCTTTTCTGACTGTGTCATTAAATAAAAAGGGTAAATATACGATACTTTAATTTCTAGCCTAATACATGAACCATATATTTTTCCTACTCGCTATCTTGTGTTTGATGCATTTATGACCCTGATTATTGGGGGCAAACCACCCGTGCATGAGTTTTTGGACCCCCTTACATAAAGACAATTATAGGGAACCCCAGTGGGAAACCAGGTATTTGTTGGGTGGAGAAATGTAATAAACGAGGGATTTGCAGCAATAATAATGGTCAGAAATGCATAATAAGCACAAGTTAACCAGTTTGAAAAATATATGGTTCATGTAAGTGGCTGAAAACCGGACAAAACATGATTATTTATAACTTTTGAGAATTGTAAAAGGGTACAGAACCTTACAAACCCACCTAACCTAATCTAGTAGTTCCCAGGTCACAGCCCCTACCCGGGGCAAGCCCCCATGGACCCCCCTTCCCAGGTCACAACCGCTAGCTGGACCTCTTATCCAGGTCTCAAACTAAAAGTAAATCACAAATAAATCCTTGAATTATGACAAAGTAAATCACAAATAATTCCTTACCTTATGATTGACACCGTATTCCTTTTTTTTTTGTCTTGGCAATCTTTACAGAAGCTTTGCAGTAGAAATGTGCTGGTCTTCCCAAAAAAATTTATTGTTCCGTAACCGAAATACAAACCATGCTATTTACATAGGGTATTACTTTCGGCGTAGCTGAATGACGAGCCATTAGATTTTTAACGAGGGTTAACTACCCCCACGCTAGTTAGCAATGGGGTAGGGGAGGGGTAGCTAGCTACCCCTCCCCCCCACACACTGATGAACTGCTTCACTTCACTTTTGGCTCGGACGATGAGCAGACGTGTCTGTCCTACGTCCTCGCATTTGACGGCCTTAATCTGTTTTTTCTTTTTCTTCAGCTTTGTGTGTTTGAAGTTGGCCTCTACCTTTCATCGCAATTATGCGCAAGTGCACTAGATTCCCCGGCCGCCCCTGGGGAACATTCATGTCGGCGGTCGAAACGGATCCTCACACCCTTTGTCCGCAGTGTCGAGGTCTATGGTGTGATAGAGATTTAAATTGTAGTGAGTACAGGGAGTGGTCTACCTCCCAGTGGGAGAGGTTTTCCCGGCGGCGTAAGAAGATGTCTAAGCGAGACCTTTCTCCTTCAAGGGCTGCCTTGAAGAAGGAGGGCTCCAAGGACTCTTCTTCCGCCGCCCGGACCTCCTCCGAAGCTCCCACTCGATCTGTCTCTCGTGAGAGGCCGTCGAGTGGTAGCGTAGGCCATTGTTCCGTTTCCCAACCTCGGGGTGCGGGGGAGGGCGTTGCCTCCCATAGCGGGGCAGCTCCCCCTCCTCCTTCGGGAGAGGATTTTGATTCTCATTTAGTTGATGACCATGCTGTGTCTAATGATGATTTGTTCCGTAACTGAATACAAACCACGCTATTTACATGGGGTAATTACTTCGGCGCAGCCGATGACGAGCCATAAAAGTTTTAACCAGGGTTTCTTACCCCACCGCTAGTTAGCAGGGGGGGGGGTGGGGTAGCTAGCTACCCATCCACCCTCACACATACCGGTGATTAGTTCACTTTACTTTTGGCTCGGAGAGACGACAGCGCTCTCCTCTCTTTTGACTGCCATAATTTTTTGTTTGCTTTTTCTTTCAGTTTTTGTGTGTGAAGTTGGCCTCTACTCTCCTCATGCGTACTTGCCCTGGACTTCCCGGCCGCCCTTGTGTGACCTTTATGTCGGCCGTAGAAACGGATCCTCACTCCTTATGCCCTCAGTGTAGGGGCCAACGGTGTGATAGTTCTAATTTGTGCATTGAGTGTAGGGAGTGGCCTACCTCCCAGTGGGAGAGGTTTACCCGGCGACGTAAGAAGAAGGCTAAAAGGGATCGTTCTCCTTCTGAGGTTTCTCGGAAGAGAGAAAATTGTAAGTCTTCTTCTTCCGCCGCCCATTCCTCCTCCGAAGCTCCCGCTCGGGCGGCCTCTTCCGAGAGGCCGGCGAGTGGTAGCGTAGACCGTAATGTTGATGTCATTAACCGATCCCGTGGTGAGGGAGAGGTCGTTGCCTACCATAGCGAGGCGGCTGCCCCTCCCCCCTCGGAGGAGGTGTTTGTTTCTAACAATGACCTTTTTCAGCTTTGGGCTTCCTTGGGACTGCAGGGTTCGCCCTCCAAGGAAGCCTTGTTTGGTATGATCAAACGGGGTGCGGCTGCCGAACAATCGTCAACCTCAGCGGACATAGATCCTCTGTCTGTGGTTGACGTTGTGGGTCGGAAACATCCCGCGGGTTTGGCCAAACTCCTGTTCCTGCGGCTGCAGTAGCAGAAGGCTCTGTCTCCCCCTCCGAACATACTTCAGGGGAGGAGCTTAGTCCCACGGTCTCTCCTTCCGTTGAGACTCCCTCTCGGGGAAGTTCTCTGGTAGAGACGCCTCTTCGGAGGCGTATTGATGGTCAGCCTGCTGATCCCACGGCCCCTCGTGGGCGTATAAAGCAGAAGGCTCATCCTCCCCTTCACTGTAGAGGCCTTCCTTCCCCCTTCAAAGGGGTTAGGAGGCGCCTCTTCGGCTCGTCGTCACCACAGTCCTCTGCGGGGGAGACGACTCGCTGTTCTTCTGACCTGCCTGCTACCAACCTTGACCTCTCCAGGGATCGTTCGCGTTCCCCGTCGGAGGATGGTCGTCCTTCGGGATAATGTGAGCTGTCGCCCCAACCATCGATATCTAAAGCTGCTGACGCGCTTTACGTGCCGGAGACTGCCACTGCGCAACCTCCAGACCTTTCGGGGTCTCAGGGACTTGAGCGCGAAACTGCGCCGCTCGCCCCTAAGCGTAAGGTTCCGCCTGCGCACCCTGCTGCTGTTGTTCCCAGCGTTCCTGACAAAGTGCCTCGGCGCTCACCCTTAGGCGTTCGCGCCACTGTTCCTGTTGCTTGCCAGGGTTCCCCTGCGCGCCCACGCCCATCGGCGTCCCGTCGCCCTCCAGCAGTTCCCGAAGTACTGTAGCGCGCAAGCGCCCAACTGCGCAAACGCGCCCTGTTCCTGTTATAGTGCCGCCGCGCTCTCCTGCACACTTGCGGCCAGTTCCTGATATGGCGCCTACGCGTCCACCGGTGCCCCAGCAGCCTCCGGCACCTCGCCGGCCCCCTGTTCCTGTTTCATCGCGCACGATCTAGGAGGTTCCTGAGTTGGTGCACAGGCGGCCACAGGTTCCTTCGGACTCGTTGCGCCCTGTGGGGGATAGACGCGATACGCGTCCCTGCGCAATTCCAGCTCCAGCGCTCACGCGCACCCCAACACACCTACGTGTCGCTTTGGACCCATCTCTCCCACCTAAGGAGGTTCGCGATACAAGGAAGGTTCGCGATACAAGAGAGGCTTGCGATACAGCAGAGGTTCGCGATGCGCGCCCACGCGCAGTTCCTGTTCCAGCACCAACGCGACCACGCGGCGCGATGACTCAGCTCGTCGCCCCAGAGGTTGCTAAGCCAGCGCACGGGCGCTCACGGCCGCCTCTGGAACCGCTCATCGCCCCAAAGGTTGCCAAGCCAGCGCACGGGCGCTCACGGCCGCCTCTGGAACCGCGCGAATCTACTGCAGATACGATCGCACCCGACGCGCCCAAATCGCGCCCTGTTCCTGCTACACGCCCCGTGCCTGTCTTTAAGACAGCGGTGGTGGCGCAACTAACTCCAGAGCGCCCTCACGCGGCTCGCACCACGCGACCTCCGAAGCAGCGAACCCTGGTGCGGGCGAGTAAACCGGTTCGTCCAGACCATCACTAAACCTCTCGTGCCCAGGTCGCTCGCGACCCTGCTATCGCGCCCTCGGCCAGTCCTGCCGGACATCTGCTCGGGCGCTCCTGTTATCGCAGGCCTTCGGGGCCGCAGCAGGTCGCTGCACGCCCGCGCGTTCGGCCTCCTCCTGTTCGAGCTCCTGATCGCCGCACGCTCACATCATTGCCTACGCATGCTCGCGCGCATGTTCCCGCTTAGGCTACCGTGCGCCCCCGCGACCACCCTCCTGCTCTGTCGCCAGCGCGCCATCGCTCCTGACCATCCTCCTGCATGCCATCGCGCGCCCGCCCCCGCGGGTGCGCGCGCACGATTTTCCAGCTTCGCGCCCTCTTCTCGCGCGCGACCCTGATCTGGGCCCGTCACACAAGCCCCAGCGCGATCGCCGACAGGCGGTTTCCTCCCTGTCGCGTTCCCCTCCCCGCAAGCGCAGACCAGCGCGCTCGCCAGAGGGGGAACGCTCCTCGGACAGGTCTAGGGATGATTCTAATACAGCCCTGCAGGCGAACCCTCGTTTGTCAACTCCTCTTAGGGATCCCTCGATCCCCTTCCCTCCAGAGGGAGTGTCTGACAGCGCTGCTGTTAGTCAGCAACTCTGCTTCGACACCCTACTCAGAGCTCTCGTGCGGGCGATTAAGCCAGCCCTCTCTGATTCGGGTCGCGAGCCAGCGGCAGCTTCCTCCCCCCTGAAGAGGAAGAGAGGAGTCTCTCCCGTGGATCCTCCTCCGAGGCCTGTGCTGTCCCCGCGTAGATCCTTGCGCAAGGCTCCTACTCCCCCTCAGACCGTCTTGCCCTCCCCTGCGGAGGAGGATTACCCCTCCTCAGGAGAGTCGGTTGAGCAGGAATACTCCCCCATCGCACCAATGGTGGACGTTCCTCCTCTTCCCGAGAGGTCTCCTCGTCCCGAGGTGGAGAAGGACTTGCCCCCTTCACTTCTAGTCCTGCATCCCTCCCGGGAGGGAACCTAAGGACTCTAAGACGATTCCCAAATCGTCTGCTAGGATCAGACAGGAACAGTCCAGAGCCGTCGAGGACGCCCACGTTTCCCCCCCCCCCCCCCAGGAAGAGCCTCTGGGGTCCGGAGACTTCGCTGCAAGTCCGACAGGAGGCGAGCACCAGGAGTCAGAACACGCGTTCTGGCAAGTCCTGACTCTTATGAGGAACCTTAATGGGATTCCAGACCCTGAGGTCCCACCTCGTGAAGGTAAGGACACGGTCCTGGATCGCATCTACGGCACTCAGAAGCCCTCTAAGGCCAGCGCAGCATTGCCCTGGTCCCAAGAGATGAAGAGCGCCAGAGACAAGATCGAGGGCCAGCTCGCGGAGCTTGTCTCCTCCAGCAGATCCAGTGCCGGGAATAAGCTCCTCCCTCCTCCTCGCGTCCATCAGAGGAGGTACTTTGAAATCCTCGAGGAGTCTTCGCTGAGCCTTTCCTTACATCACTCTGTGGAAGGACTCACAGGGGGAGTCCCTCTTCAGAGACTCTCCAACCGGCACGTATCCTTCTCAGCCACTAAGATCCAGAGCCAGGAGAAGGTCATCAAGTGCGCCATGCAGGCCACTTCATGGCTCGACATCTGGCTGGGGTCTCTGGGCATCCTGGTGCGGTCCGAGGATCTCTCCAAGGAAAGCACCAGGAAAGCGCTGGAAACCTTTCTCCTCTCGGGCACTCGGACCATCGAGTTCCTGTCCCACCAAGTCTCGAGCTTATGGGCCAACACGATCCTCAAGCGCCGGGACGCTGTTGCCGAGAGGCTCCACCATAAGGTTCCCAGCGCCGAGTCGAGCAGGCTCAGACACTCTTCCGTCCTCGGTAAGAGCTTGTTTGAGCCTAAGGACGTGGAGCTCTCTGCCGAGAGGTGGAGGAAATGCAACCAGGATTCCCTCATCCATAGGGCCCTGACATCGAGGCCCTACAGCCCTCCGGTGGTTCAGCAGCCCCATCCCGTCAATGATACGAAGAAGTCTACCGTAGCAGCGAAACCCAAGGTGTCTAAGCCCTTTCCTGCCAAGGGCAGGAGGGGAAAGAAGTCCTCCAGGGAAGGCAAGAACCCTAGAGGCTCCGGCCGAGGCCGGAAGCTCTGGGGTTGGCAATCCCCCTGCGTGTCTACCATTGGGATCGGCAAAAGGGCAGGCCCTTCAGGCCGAAGTCCAGACCATGTTGGAGAAGGACGCTCTCCAGGAGGTCGTGGACGGGTCCCCAGGCTTCTACAGTCGACTCTTTCTTGTGAGAAAGGCGTCTGGAGGCTGGAGACCAGTCATCGACCTCTCGACCCTGAATGGGTTTGTCAAGCAGACTCCGTTCAGTATGGAGACGGCAGACACGGTCAGACTTGCAGTGAGACCACGACACTTCATGTGCACACTGGATCTGAAGGACGCGTACTTCCAGATCCCAATCCATCCGTCTTCAAGGAAGTACCTGAGATTTTGCCTAGACAACAAGATCTACCAGTTCAAGGTGCTGTGTTTCGGTCTCTCCACAGCGCCTCAGGTGTTCACCAGAGTCTTCACTATCATCTCCGCATGGGCTCACAGGATCAGCATCCATCTCCTCCGTTACCTGGACGACTGGCTGATCCTGGCAGACTCGGAGGCATCCTTCTTCGCCACCGAGACAAGCTCCTCGAGGTCTGCCAGTATCTGGGGATTGTGGTAAACCTCGAGAAGTCCTCTCTGCAGCCCTCTCAGAGACTGGTATATCTAGGCATGATCATAGACACCAATCTCCACAAAGCCTTCCCATCAGGCGAAAGGATAGCAAGGCTGAGGAAGGTTGCGAAACCTTTCCTCAATCGAGAAGAACTCCCAGCCCAGTCGTGGCTTCGTCTCCTCGGCCACCTCTCCTCTCTGACCTGTCTTGTCCCCAACAGTCGCCTCAGGATGAGATCCCTTCAGTGGCGACTGAAGTCTCGGTGGAGTCAAGGACTCGACTCCCCGGACATCCTGATCCCCATGGGATCTGCGAAACGAGCGGACCTCAGGTGGTGGGTGGCAGACGAGAACCTGCGAAAGGGAGTGGATCTTCTCGTCTCTACCCCGGATTTGATGCTGTTTTCGGACGCATCAAACAAGGGGTGGGGGACCCACGTTCTGAACCACAGGGCCTCAGGCCTGTGGTGAGAATCTGAAAAATACCTTCACATAAACCTGCTGGAGATGAAGGCCGTCTTCCTGGCCCTTCAAAAGTTCCACCAAGTCCTGGCGGGCCTCTCCGTGGTGGTGATGAGGGACAACACCACGGTGGTGGCTTACATCAATAAGCAGGGAGGTACCTTTTCGGAACAGCTGTCCCATCTTGCAGTAGAGATCCTGAGATGGTCCGAAGTCCACTCGATATCACTTGCGGCTCGCTTCATCCCAGGCAAGAGGAATGTGCTCGCCGACAGTCTGATCAACACCTGACTTGGAAGACGGTGTTCTTGCTCGCTTTGGCTTCGGCCAAGCGTGTCAGTGAGCTTCATGGTCTCTCATACGACGTTGCCCATTCAAGGGGATGGGGGGAGGTAACGTTCAGCTTCGTCCCTGAGTTTGTTGCTAAGACTCAGAACCCTGGAGTGCCGGACCGACGGTTCGACTCCTTCAGGGTTACGAGTCTCCGTTCTGTAACAGATGACCCAGACCATCTGCTACTATGCCCAGTAAGGAGTCTGAGGCATTATCTGAAGAGAACAGCTGCAGTCCGTCCCCGCATGCAAGCTCTGTTTGTGAGCACGGGAAGAACGAAGAGGAGGGTCACCAAAAACACCATCTCGGCATGGATCCGAAGGGTCATTCATCATACCTTGAGTCAAGACCCTCCTCCGTCACGTCGTCCTAGGGCACACGATGTCAGGGGCATAGCTACGTCCCTGGCCTTCAAGGGAAACTTCTCTGTGATGCAGGTGTTACAAGCTGGGGTCTGGAAGCGTCAGACGACCTTCACAGCCCACTACCTGCAGGACGTGACCCACAGGAGCCTCGATACCTTTTCTATCGGCCCTGTGGTGGCTGCACAACAGCTGGTCTAACCTCAGGCTCCTTAATGGACAGGTAGCAGAAGGTTGAGGGCATTGTTACCCGGTTTTAGTCTGCATTAAGGAAAAAGTATGTCTGGCCCTTTCTTCTTTCTTCATCCTCCCCTCTCTTGGGGAAAGCAGCATCCTGGGTTCTCTGCATAGCTGACCTCAAACCACTTCAGGTAAACCATGCTCCCTTGTGTTTCCTAGTATTTGATCTTTACAGTGAACCCTCGTTTATCGCGGTAGATAGGTTCCAGACGCGGCCGCGACAGGTGAAAATCCGCGAAGTAGTAACACCATATTTACCTATTTATTTAACATGTATATGCAGACTTTTAAAACCTTCCCTTGTACGTAGTACTGTTAACAAACTACCCTTTAATGTACAGAACACTTAATGCATGTAATACAGTACCCTAAACTAAAACAGGCACAAATATTAAAGGAGACTTTATATCATGCGTTTCCTAAACACGCCAAAAAGCACGATAAAAAATGGCAACCAATGTTTTGTTTACGTTTATCTCTGATCCTAATGAAGAAACAGACGCATTTACACATCTGTTTATAGGTTAGTTTTTGCATCAATTATATTGATTATTCAGTACAGTATGTTGATTTGGTTATTACTAATGTTTTACTTAATTTTTCTTAGGACTTCCAAATGAAATTTTTTTCTTTATGACGCCGCCTGAAACGACGGCGTCATAAAGTACGCTCAGTAAACAAACTAAGGAATTTAACCCGCATGATGAAAGTGATAAATAATGATATTACAGTAAAAGCTTTTATAAAATATGTTATTACAAATATTATTTACCGTATCTATATAAAATCATACATACGTAGCAAAGCAGGAAAACAATCTACGAGAGAGAGAGAGAGAGAGAGAGAGAGAGAGAGAGAGAGAGAGAGAGAGAGAGATAGTTGTTTTACATACGTAAATGTAAATTTTAAACAAAACAAAAATAGCCCCATTTCATATAAAATAGATTACAAATATTTTACTTTATCATATTACAGTAGTCTGTATAATACTGTAAAGTTCAGTACAGTATGTTGTTGTTAAAGTCGTGGCGATGAAATTCTCACGAAACAAAAACACGCCATTTGATTACAACAGCTGATTCATTCTCTCTCTCTCTCTCTCTCTCTCTCTCTCTCTCTCTCTCTCTCTCTCTCTCTCTCTCTCTCTCTCTCTCTCTCGTGTTATACAATACTTACATTTAGATGAAGAAACTAAAATTAGTTTTCTTAGTGTCAATTAAATACGAAACGAAATAATTAGGCCGATTCTACATCCATTTCAATCATAGCTAAAAATACGGCATCCGATTTCATCAGCAAACCACTATTTTTGGGGAAATATAATTTTATTCTAGAAAATTGCCACTCTTTAAATAGTTAATTGCACATTCAGAAAGCGTGTACTTTTGTTTTTAAATTTCGGGTTTGTTTTAAAAATCGAGTATTGTTGACTTCTTTTTTTTTTTACTTTTGGCTGTGATTAGATCAGCTGTCATCTAGCTGCCGCTCTTGAGTGTGTACGAATACACTAACAAAGTATCATTTATACCATTTCTTAACTTATTCAAACCGTCTACAGTAAACAGTTGATATTACATAAGCACCAATGTGTTATAACCTATCAAATTTTTTTGTTTATTACATTTAAACCCCCCTCTATCTCTCTCTCTCTCTCTCTCTCTCTCTCTCTCTCTCTCTCTCTCTCTCTCTCTCTCTCTCTCTGTGGGCTACTTTTCACTACCTCCCATTCCTTACCTCTCTCTATCTCTCTAACAAATGATATCTTTGTTGCTCCTCAAAGTTTCATTTATATTGAAAATCAATCATGATTCAATTTTCCTTACTTTCTCCAATCTCGCACCATCGGTCACATCGCGGTATTTTCGATATTTCCGGAAAATCCGCAATATATGTATAGACATGGGTTATGAAAAAAATCCGCGAAGTGGTGAATCCGCGATGGTCGAACCGCGAAGTAGCGAGGGTTCACTGTATATTATATCTAACATTTAATATTTTAGTTACTTATATTTATATCTATATTTAAAAATGTTTTATGTGTTAGTTTAATTTTACCTTTGAGCTTTAAAGATTTTTATGATGTTTTATGGTTTTCAATGTTTTAACAACTTATATTTCTATCAATGCTTTTAACGTTCTAATAATATGGTTTTTTTATGTTCTTAACGTTTTAAATGCATATGTTTTTATCAATACTTTTAGAACTATTATACATTTTGTTTTTCTCCTGACTTTTATAAGACTCGTGATTATAGTTTTAAATGGTTTTTGTTCCAACACAGAGACTTACCTCGAACTACTTTCTTAGGAGTTACCTGAAATTTCCTCTCAACCGACCAGAGTTTTGTGTAGTCTACCCTACTTCCGTTTTCTGTGGGGGACTGACCCAGGAGTAAGGAGAACGTGCCCTGAGGGTAGTCCTGAGCTAGGTCGGCGTTAGCTTGGGTCTCGCTCGTCAGTAAGTTCTCTGGTCGCGTCGTGATACCATCACGCCGCTCTCATTCTCTTGCGACCCTTTGTGTCCCGACCCGTGTGTCCCACATGGTTACCGCGTGGTATCTCTGTGCATTTCCCTTGTGTTCTCGCGTGTTCACTTCTTTCCCTTGTGTTTCCCAAGTGTTTTCCTTATCCTTTCCCTTCGTGCCTGTGTCTTGTGGTTGTGTTGTGATGGAGCAGACCCGCCGTTGTCCTGGGCCTAGAGCCGGGAAGTCGTGTGGAGCGTTCCTTTCCAAGCCGGAGATGGACCCGCATTCCCTTTGCTCTTCCTGTAGAGGCAGTGTGTGTTCGCCAACGGATACGTGCTCGGAGTGTGTTAGCTGGAATGAAATCCAGTGGGTGCGTTATAGCACAAAGAAGAAGAAATCATCTGAACGATCTCCCAGGAAGTCAAGCATCTCTTCGCCATTACCGTCGCCAGGTGGACGGTCTGACGGGGCTTCTGTCTCTTCTTCCCCTACCCAGGGTAGGGGACGAGGTAAGTCCGTTGCGGGGAAGGTGCCGAGGGCGCTTCCCCAAGAGTCTAATTTACATGATGTGGGGGTTGCTGGGCCATCACAGGCTAGTGGGGGGCCTGATAGTGCTGTGTCTGGGGCTTATGGAGATTCTGCCCTTGTGATTGGGGGGCACGTCTCCTCCGATGACCCCATGTGGAGTAACGCTGTGCCTGTCTCTTTGCCCGCGTCTTGGGCCTGTGTTTCAGGGACTTCAGCAGCTGATAGCGTCCAGGAGAGATTAGACTTGACGGTAAGGGAGCCCTTCGGGTGGAAGCTCCCGAAAACGCCAGGTAGGTCCCCGTTACGGATGGAAGATGGCCTAGATACCTGGTTCCCCAGCGTAGTGCGTCCGACCTTCTTTCCAGCTCCTCTGACGGCGGTTCCGGACTCGTTTTTACAACCCTCGACCTCTGGAACTCAACAGGTCGCGAAGACCTCCATGGCCCCCGCTCCCGTCCGTCGGTCGGGTTATGCAGTACAGTATCGTCGGGATCTTCGGAGGGCGGCTCTTCGGTCTCTTCAGAGGGTGAAGCGAGGAGGAGGCGCCGACGGCGGAGGGAGAGGTCCAGGAGCAGGCGTTCCCACTCAAGGTCCCACTCAAGGTATAGTAGAAAACGATCCAGGTCACCGAGGAGGAAGTACAGGAAGAGTAGTTCCCCCAATGGTGAATGGGTCTTCGTTCCCCGCAGGAGCGAGTTTCAGCGTTCTCCAAGCCGCCGGTCCAGAGATTATTCGCCACGAAGGCCCTCGACCAGCCACAAGTATGACCCTCGCAAGGAACAGAGCGAGAAGGCCTCTTTAGGCAGGCGTAAGACCGCGAAGCTTCCGGCTCAACCCGCCCAGCGGGGGGAGCCATGCTTTCGGACGGGCAGCCTGGTCGGGTCAGCACAGCTGACTCGGCCCTTGGACTCACAGGAACGGTTTCCTCCGTCGGGCCAGCCCACGGAAACCGCGTCCTCGTCCTCCAAAGATATTTTACGGACGGTAGTCCTCGCCAAAACGATTCCCGTCCCGACACCCGGACCTAGTGCGGCGTTGAGCCAGAGCCACGACGCCCGTTGGGAGTGCCCGTTGACCCGGCACCTCAGAGTCAGGCAGAGGGTGTTGCTGACGACAGGGAAGGTTCCCCAACCGAGGACTCGGCATATCGTAGGGTAATAGGCCTGATACGCAGGCATCACCGAATTGAAGAACCTGCTCCATCCGATGAGGACTCCTGGCGGTCCAGCCTAAGTCGGTTGATGGAGGCCCTCGTGCAGCAGAAAACCTCCCTGGCGCTGCCTGTGGCCAGGGATCTGGTCCTGGGCCGTGCCCACGTGGACAAGATTGTGGAGTAACGCTGTGCCTGTCTCTTCGCCCGCGATTTGGGCCTGTGTTTCAGGGACTTCAGCAGCTGATAGCGTCCAGGAGAGATTTGACTCGACGGTAAGGGAGCCCTTCGGGTGGAAGCTCCCGAAAACGCCAGGTAGGTCCCCGTTACGGATGGAAGATGGCCTAGATACCTGGTTCCCCAGCGTAGTGCGTCTGACCTCCTTTCCAGCTCCTCTGACGGCGGTTCTGTAGCAAGCTACCCTCCTTACCCGCCGCTAAGTAGCGGGGTGGGTAGTTAACCCTCGTGAGAAATTAATGGCTCGTCATTTCAGCTACGCCGAAAGTAATTCCCCTATTAAATAGCTAAGGTTTGTATAGTTAAGAAAAATACAAATTATCCAAACATTTGTCATATTTTCATTGTGGTCTTCTCCAGCTGATTGTAGTTTTCTATTATTTCAGACTTTTCATCTCAAAGGAAGGAATCATCCACCTCTTGCTGCTAAAGCTTGTAAGCTGCTGAAGGTATATGCAATAGACTTAAGACGGGAAAAGAAAGGGTCATGTTGGAAGTTTTTGTTGTACGGTATGATGTCTGAGAATAGGAAGTTTAGTGTTAATTTCCTCTTTGAAGTCTATTGAAAATAATATTAAGGGGTTTGTCATCTTTTGATAGGGAGAGGATGATGAATTCTGAAGCACCTTTTGAATTTTCAATGAAAATTGAAATTTAAGATCTATTTTCACCTGCAATCGATCCAGAAAATAATGATACGTCTGGCAGTGTTGCTCTCTTTGATGATGGCGCTCTTTTCTTGGACCCAAAAATGGAAGTCAAAGTAGAGCCAGAAATATTTGATTCTAGCGAAAGCAACTTGAAAAATTCCTACGAGTACGATGCTTCAGTGAGTGAAAACGGTTCATTAAGTTTTAAAGGGGATGTCGATGATGAGGAAAGTATAGACACTTACTTAAGGACAGTTAAGGAAGAGGATAAAGGAAAAGAAAAGGGAAGACTTTCATGTGTGATCAGTGGAAGAGAATTATTACAGAAGGATGTTTTGAATCAAGAGGTGAATCAAATAAATGAGAACCAGATAAAAAAAGGATCTTTGGTAAAGTTAACTTCAATGCTCTAGCTAGAAAGCGATGCACATGCAGTGAATGTGGGAAAGCTTTTTGTGATAGATATACTCTTACCGTACATTTAAGAATTCACACGGGAGAGAGGCCATACAAATGTAATGTCTGTAGCAAAACATATACTTCAAAACGTAATCTCACTGACCATTTAAGAATTCACACAGGAGAGAAGCCATACAATTGTAATGTCTGTAGCAAAACATTTAATACAAAATCAAATATCACTAAACATTTAAGAATTCACACGGGAGAGAAGCCATACAAGTGCGATGTTTGTAGTAAAATATTTAATAGACAATCAAATCTCACTATACATTTAAGAATTCACACGGGAGAGAAGCCATACAAGTGCGATGTCTGTAGTAAAACATTTACCCTGAAACACAGTCTCACTGTACATTTAAGAATTCACACGGGAGAGAAGCCATGCAAGTGCGATGTCTGTAGTAAAACATTTACCCTGAAACACAGTCTCACTGTACATTTAAGAATTCACATGGGAGAGAAGCCATACAAATGCAATGTCTGTAGCAAAACATTTATTAGACAATCACATCTCACTAGACATTTAAGAATTCACACGGGAGAGAAGCCATACAAGTGTGATGTCTGTAGCGAATTCTTTACTTTGAAAAACTATCTCACTAAACATAAGAAATCACATGAGAGATCTATTCCAGTGTCATGAATGTGGCAAAACATATAATTTAAAACAGAGACTCGATAAACGTTCAAGAACTCACATGGAAGAAAAACCATTCATGTGCACGGACTGTGGTGAAGCGTTTTGCTCTGAAGGTTTCCTCAAGAATCATCATAGAAGGAGGTGCTATAAAGTCAGAAATTGTGATCTGGAATAAAGGAGAAAAAACAGCAAAGATTATTGATGAGACTTCTTACCCCTTCGCACAATTGCCCAAGCCGTTAGCTCTCAGAGTCGGCGAGGTGACATGGTGCCTCCAAAGAGCTCATGCGAAGCACAGAGTAGCCCCCCAGGTCAAGCACTAGCCAGTTGGTTTTTTGGACTTACACCCACCTAACGGTGAGTCTCCACTGTAAATATCATTAGGGTTTGTATGTAGTGCAGTAATAAATGACAAATTTGGAAAAAATTTGCATTTTCCCTATGTATACAATCCTGGAGCTCTTAACACATCCTGGTCCCGCTATCACCTTCCCCCAGGAAGTTCTGCCGCAATTGCACAGTGACTTTCAGTTACAAGTGGTGGTGTGAGCAGAGTGGTTGGTCCAACTCTTGCTCTCCCTTCGCTAAGTAGCTAAAAGTTTCACTGCTAGTTCCAGCTGTTGCCAAAATGCATTTCTGTTGTAAAGAGCTCCAGGTTTGTATAGTTGGGAAAAATACAAATTATTTCCAAATTTGCCATATCAGCCTGATTATTACTATTAGAAGCCAAGGTGCAAAAGCAAATTGCCATTAGCACAAGGGACCAAATAGTTGTCAGTCTGGTGCAGTGAAGAAATAGGAATGTAAAGAATAAACTATATGAGAGAAAAATTTAGATTATTTCAAGATAGATAACAATGTTTAATAAATAAGCATTATAAAAACCAGGAAATGAAACATTGTCAACGGAAAAATCATTTGTACTAAGTTTGAACTTGGAAATATCCGCTGATTTTGTTTCAGCTCCAGTAGTTGATTGGCTTGGTCACAGTGTAAATAAAGCTTAGAGAATGATATACAGCATTAAGCCTTTTGAAACAATGTTGGTGACATTTTCTCTTTTTGAAAGTAATACTGGATGATTCTACCTGCTTCTTGTACTGTAGTGAAGTTATGAATGTTAGCAGGAAGGAAGAATCTAAAGCCAGTCTACTCGCATTGGAATATGAAGCGATGCAATTATTTAGAAGTACTATTGTATGGAGATATCTTTTTGTTTGTTTGTTGAATATAAGTATAGTAATAAGGTAGAGAAGTATCATTATTTTTTAAGGATTTTGTGATTTGGTTGATGTAATCTCTTTTATGGTCTTAGTGATTAGTTTAGGTTATATAAGTTTCATTGAATTGTCCTTGAGAGGAGAATCTTCATTAAAATATTAAATATTTGGTTTCACGTTCATTTCCACAATTGCTCTTCTCAAATATTTCAATCTGCATTGGTCCCTCTGGAGAGAGAGTTTCTCGTCAAATCATTTTACAGTATTCTTAGTACAGTACTGTATTCAGGTTTCACAAGAATAAAGTTGAGTTGTTCCAACACAGAGACTTACCTCGAAACCCTTTCTTAGGAGTTACCTTTAACCTCCTCTCAAACGACCAGAGTTTTGTGTAGTTTACCCTACTCCCATATTCTATAGTGGTAGGCCTAGCGGGGGAAAACGTGCCCTGAGGGCAAACCAAGGTAGGCCAGCTGCTTCCCAGGTCGCACCTCTTCAGTAAGTTTTCTGGTCGTGTCGTGTTATCACACGCTGCTCCTCAGTTCTCAGTGCGACCCCCTTTGTGTTCATCACCACGTGGTTACCACATGGTCTTTAGTATCTTTCCGCGCGATTAGTGCTATTGCTGTGTGCTTTTACCTTCATTCCTTGTGCTTTTATTGGTGTTTAGTGCTTTTCTTTCTTTCGTGCTTGTGTCTAGTGGACTTTGTGATTGTGTGCTATGGAGCATGCTCGCCGTTGTCCTGGGCTTAGAGCCGGGAAATCGTGTTGGGCTTTTTTGTCGAAGACCGATGAGGATCCCCATTCTTTGTGTTCCTCGTGTAGAGGTAAAGTGTGTTCGCCTTCGGACACGTGTT
This sequence comes from Palaemon carinicauda, assembly GCF_036898095.1. Lineage (NCBI taxonomy): Eukaryota > Metazoa > Arthropoda > Malacostraca > Decapoda > Palaemonidae > Palaemon > Palaemon carinicauda. The sequence continues at coordinate 158,851 of NW_027168827.1, read as the reverse complement.
CGGAATGTGCTGGATGGAGTGAGGTCCAATGGGTCAAATTTGGGACCAAGAAAACGAAGGCTACGAAGCGGTCTCCAAGGAAAACAAGTTTGTCTTCCCCTGCGACTTCTGCGGGCGAGGGATCAGGTAGAGTTCCTTCTTCTTCCCCTACCCAGAGTAGGGGACGAGGTAAGTCGGTGAAAGGGAAAAAGTTGGTGCCTCTTTCCCAGGGGATTGATGTTGCGGGTGATGCTTCTGTTTTCATGGCGGATCAGGCGCCTGTAAGTGTGTGTAATGGGGGTCCCAGGGACGTTGCTCTCGTACGTGGGGAGCGTGTCTCGGGGGAGGACCCCATATGGAAAAATAATGTGCCTTTTTCGTCGCCAGATTCTTGGGTGGATGTTTCAGGTGCTTCGGCTGCGGAAGGTGCCGCCGGTAGAGAGGATTCCCCGCAAGAAGATCCGCTGGCTTGGGGTGTGCCAGGGACTCCGTTGAGGTCTCCGTTGGATATGGAGGAGGACCTGAGCGAGTCCTTCCCTTTCATGGCTCGTCCGTCGTCGTTGATGCCGCCTGCTTCAGCAGTTCCGGAGAGGTTTTTGCAACCTTCTACGTCCGGAGTACAACGTAGATCCAAGAAGCCGCCATCCGGTACGCAGTCGAGGTTCACGTGCAAGTCAGACTCGTCGGTGAAAGATTCATCGGGCTCGTCGGGTGAAGAACGTAGGAGGAAGAGAGATCAATCCGTGAGGAGGAGCTCCACTTCGAGGTCACCCACAGGATCTAGGGATAGGAGAGGAAGATCTCGTTCGCCTCCAAGTAAGAGCAGGAGACCTAGTTCTCCTCAGGGAACATGGGTCTTTGTACCCAACAACAAGCTGAGGGACCTTACAAAGACCTCAAGCTTGATAGCCAAGCGAGCAGGAGACAGTCCTAGAAGGGCCTCCAGTAACCTCGACATGGCGTCAGCCGATGAGCGGAGGGCCTCGTCTTGTAGGCATAAGTCCCGTCCTAGTACCACTCAATCCGCCCAGCGGAGGGAGTCGTCTCCTAGGACGGGCAGCCTCGACAGGTCTCCCCATTGAGATGAGAGACGAGTGCGCGCTCCTCCGTCGAACAATTTCACGGAGGAGCCCGTCCCTTCGTCGAGGCCTTTGAAGAGGACGGAGCCTTCCGTCGACAAGGATAGGAAGAACCGAGTGTCCCGTCCAAGCGGAGGTGCCTGTGATCACTCCTCTCCCCAGCGTAGGACGGAGGAAGCGGACGACGAGACTATGCTGCCGACGGAGGACTCCGCATATAGGAGGGTGATCTTCTTGATCAGGGGCTACAATAATTTAGTGGAGCCCATCCCACAAGAAGAGGAAGTTTGGACCTCCGGGTTGAACAAGTTTTTGGCAGCACCCGCACAGAAGAAGTCCTCTCTAGCCCTTCCGGAGGCCAGAGACGTAGGGGTAGGCCGAACGCACATCGATAAGGTCATAGCCCGAAATGGTGACTCAGGTAAAGGCTATAATGCGGCTAAACTCTTGCAGGGACTTAAGTCCCAAAGCAAGTATTATGCTTTGGAAGGAAGACCGCACGGGGCAACCAAGATGGGGGAGGTTCTGGACATCTTATGCCAGGGCTTCTCTGACGAAAGGGCGTCATCGGCACCCACCTTCTTCTCCCAGTCCGAGTCCGTGATGATGGAGGAGATGTCGAACGACCTGGTCAACGTCGCTTCGTGGTTGGATTGGTGGGCCACCACCTTAGTGGGCACTCAGATTCCAACAGACTCGATGGAGCCGGCCAAACGTGAGGTGTTGAACGAGTTGTTGGGATCAGGTAGCCGTGCCCTGAAATTTCTGACGTTCCAGTCCTTGGCTCTCTCTGCGAACTGGGTACTGAGGAGAAGAGATGCAATGGTTAAGAATCTGTCAGTGAAAATCCCCGACAGGGAAGTTAGAGCCCTGCGGAACATCTCTGTATGGGAGGAACATCTTATCCCCACAAAGAAGGCAGAAGAGCTTGCGGAGAAGTTGACTAAAAAGAGGGAACTCGCCGTGCATAAGCCACAGTCGGCGAGACGACCTGTCTTTAGGAGACCTGTAGCAGAAGCGCCTACGTCTTCGAGATCTGCCCCAACGCAAGGAAGGCGCGAACCTTCCTCAGGACAATGGTCCCAATCAGTGAATCCCTCCCGAAGGGGATCTGCTTCAACTCCTCCAACCTACAGGAGTGCTTACTCATCCTCCAGAAGAGGCCGGTCATTCCGTAGGAGATAAGGTGAGAGGCCCCCCTCCCCTGCCCAAGCCTCAGGTAGGGGAATGCCTCAGACTCTCTTCGCAAGCATGGAAGCTCCACGGAGCAGATCCGTGGACAGTAACTGTAGTGAAGGAGGGTTACAGGATTCAATTTCTGGAGGACCTGCCTCCGCTGATTCCAGCAAGTCAGGCGGACTTGTTGGTTCCAAAGGACCCGTTGAAAAGGGCGGCATTGGACGAAGAAGTCTCCACGATGTTGCAGAAAGGAGCCTTGGAGACAGTGAATTTTCCGGGTCCAGGATTCTACAGTCGCCTGTTCTTGGTGGAAAAAGCGACAGGAGGGTGGAGACCAGTAATAGACCTGTCAGCCCTCAACAAGTATATTCGGAAGACTTCCTTCAAAATGGACACCCCAAGAACAGTCATGGCGTCCTTGAGGGAGGGAGACTTTATGATTTCCATAGACCTCAAGGACGCCTATTTCCAGTTTCCTATTCATCCAGCAAGCAGGAAGTTTCTCCGGGTGAAGTGGGGAGCCCAGATGTTGCAATTCAAGGCCCTGTGCTTCAGACTTTCCACGGCACCCCAGGTATTCACGAGGATGTTTATGACGGTCTCCGTATGGGCCCACGAACGGGGGATTTGTCCAATTCGATACCTGGACGACTGGTTAATCCTTTCTTCCTCAAAGGAAGTCTTGAAGTAACAGGGCGCAGACCTTCTGCAACTATGCAAAAATCTGGGCATCACAGTCAACATGGAAAAATCTCAGTTGACCCCGACCAACAAGATGACTTACTTGGGGATAGTTCTAGATTCATTACAGCTCAAGGATTTTCCATCAATAGACAGGCTGAACAACCTGGACCAAGTTCTCCTTCCCTTCCTACTAGGACATCCCAGAAGAGCGAAGGATTGGCAGAGGTTGGTAGGACATCTGGTGTCCTTAGAGAAGCTTGTTCCACACGGAAGGCAGAACCTAAGAATAATTCAATGGAACCTAAAGGAGAATTGGAACCAGAGAAGTTCCCCAGACAAGATTGTGCCAGTTCTGCAGGAAACCAAGCAAGCTCTAGAGTGGTGGCAGGATCGGACACACACTCAAAAGTGGATGCCATTGTCCTCCGAACCTCCGGAACTCCTTCTTTTTATGGATGCATGGAAGGAAGGATGGTGTGCTCATATTCGAGAGAAGACCGCGAGGGGAAAATGGACGGAAGAAGAAAAGTCCCTACATATCAATGTCCTGGAGATGAGAGCGGTCCAAGAAGCCTGCAAACACTTCACGAAAGACATGAAAGGGAACGCAGTGGCCCTGATGTCGGACAACGCAACTGTGGTGGCGTATGTAAAGAAGGAAGGAGGACTGAAGTCGAAGGAGTTGTGCGATCTCGCCCTACAAGTCCTGAAGTGGGCGGAAGAGGAGGAAGTCAACCTGTCAGCAAGATTCATCCCGGGGAAGAAGAACGTCCTGACAGACGGCCTCAGCAGAGTGGGACAAGTAGTGGGGACAGAGTGGACCCTTCACCCACAAGTAGCAAGCTACATCATTCAGATGTGGGGATCCCCGGTAATGGATCTTTTTGCAACAAGGTTGAATGCGCAACTCCCCGTATTCTGTCCCAGACCCGAAAGCAGCAATGGAGGACGCCTTTCAGCACAGGTGGGATGGTCTCGACGTCTATGCCTTTCCTCCCTTCGCCCTGATAAGACAAGTTCTCAACAGAGTGAGGACGGCAATCACCCTAAAGATGACTTTGGTCGTGCATTGGTGGCCGGAGAGAGAGTGGTTCGCAGACCTAAAAAGTTTCGCCATTCTCCCTCCGTGGCCTCTTCCTGACAGACCGGACCTTTTGAGGCAGCCACACTTTCAGAGGTTTCACGAAAACCCTCAATCCCTTCGTCTTCACGCCTGAAGGTTATCCAGTGCCTCCTGAAAAGACAAGGGTATTCGACTAAGACAGCTAAGAGGATGTCCCTTTACTTGAGAAAATCTTCTACGGCTGTCTACCAATCTAAATGGACAATGTTCGTTAAGTGGTGCAAGTCTAAGAAGATAGAACCCTTAGAAGCACCAGTTCCCGATATAGCAGATTTCCTAGTTCATCTCAGGGATAAGATGGCCATGTCAGTCCCAGCGGTTAAAGGAGTTCGAGCCGCCCTTGGTCAAGTCTTTCTCTTGAAGGGCATAGATTTGGGTTCTTCCAGACACATTTCCATGCTCATCAAGAGCTTCGAGCAATCATGTCCTCCATCTTCCCCTAGAGTCCCGAGTTGGGACCTGGCTAGATATGCTTCGTAAACCACCCTTCGAACCCTTAAAAGATATCGTGGACAAGAATCTCACGCTCAAAGCTGTCTTCCGGTTAGCGTTGGCCTCAGCTAAGAGAGTGGGTGAGCTACATGGGTTGTCATATGAAGTAGAGCATTCTAGAAGGTGGAAAGAGATCTCCTTTAAGTTTGTCCCCTCGTTCGTTGCCAAGACCCAGAATCCTTCCGTTTGGGATCCTAGGTTTGAAAGTTTTACTGACCCAGCAATTCCGAACTCAGGTAATCAGGAATACTTGAAAATGTGCACTGTCAGGGTGATTAGGAAGTATCTTAAAAGAACGGCAAATCTCCGTCCGGCTATTAAGAACCTCTTCGTATCCTCAGGTAAAACTAAAAAGAACATCTCCAAGAATACTGTTTCTTTTTGGCTCAAACAGGTAATAATTCAGGCTTATTCAAGTGATGGGCTTGCAGTACCAGGGAAGCACAGGGCTCATGATGTTAGAGGCCTAAGTACTTCTCTAGCTTTTGAAAAGAACATGCCGGTAGCTCAGGTTCTTCGAGCAGGAACTTGGTCTAATCAGTCGACATTCACCGCTCACTACCTCAAGGACTGTACGAGGAAGTCTTTGGATGGGTTTTCGATTGGGCCAGTCATCTCAGCGCTCCAACCGGTTTGACGGCTTAAGCCCCAGGTTCAATCGCGAATTACAAATGCTCTAGACACAAGTTTGATTATCTTTTGGTCTCTCCTTCCTCCCCCTTTTTCTCGTACTATCAGTCGTCCTCGGATCTTTTACACAGTAGTCAGAGTCTCAAGAATCGTCAAGTTTCATCAAGCACAACAAGGAATATTTTGTAGGGTAAGTGTTATTTACACACTTAATGAGTCCCTTGTGTAGTTTATCCTACTTTCCATTGGGGTCTATGTCTGGGAGGCACTCCCACCTCCTAAAGTGTAAGTCTCTTAAGAAAGTGTTTCGAGGTAAGTCTCTATGTTGGAACAAATCACAAATTTTCAGTAATTTGTATTTTTCCTGACATACTTACCGAGAAACACTTTCGGGTCATGGCCCCCCAACCGTCCCCCAGTTGCCTCACTGATCTTGAGTATTGTTCCTTACTTAAAACTTACTGAAGAGGTGCGACCTGGGAAGCAGCTGGCCTACCTTGGTTTGCCCTCAGGGCACGTTTTCCCCCGCTAGGCCTACCACTATAGAAAATGGGAGTAGGGTAAACTACACAAAACTCTGGTCGTTTGAGAGGAGGTTCCAGGTAACTCCTAAGAAAGTGTTTCTCGGTAAGTATGTTAGGAAAAATACAAATTACTAAAAATTTGTGATATTTTAAGATATTTTGCTGAATAATATTCAAAGTCCCAGGGCTGGGTAATGTCCATAACCCAATTTATTTAAGAATAAATTCTACAGGTTTCAGTATTAATGTGAGTTTACAAAATTGAATATCTGATGATAATTAAGTTTACAGCATATTGATTGTATTTGTGGTACAGAGCAGTAATCATGTCCAGAGGCTGTCATGGTTTGTTTTTGGAAATCCAATTTGTTTAGACTCATAGCTCACCTTAATGTTAAGTGTACTAAGTGCAATCATTTGGGTTTAATTTCTGGTCAAGTCAGTTATCGGTGTTTGCATATGAAAAATAGAAAACTGCAGGATTAAAAGCAATATTTTTTTTTATGTAACTTTAAAGAAATATTTGTTCCGTCACTCTATACCTTTGCTGTTTATGGGGATGTTACTTTTGGCGAGGCTGGAAGATGAGCCATAAGACTTTTAGTGAGGGATAACTACCTAAACCGCCAGTTAGTGGGTAGCCGGCTACCCCGTTCACTCACACACTGGGCTGAGGATCTACTTTGCTTTTGGGTCAGCGAAGACCGGACATTGCTGCTCTCCTGGTCCATTGCCTTTTTGACTTGCCATTGGGTGATAGCTTTGAATTATTCTTTTTGTGTGCCGTAACTGGAATACGAACCTACGCTATTCAATAGGGGTATTACTTTCAGTGAAGCTGAAATGACGAGCCATTAAAATTTAGTGAGGTTTAACTACCCATTCCGCTAGTTAGCGGGCGTAGGGGGTTAGCTCCCTCTCGCCCACCGGTGATTTAAGTTCCTTATCTTTTGGCTCGGATGGTAAACGGTTGTTGCCGTTTTCATCCTCACCAAGTTATATTTTGGACTGCCATTAGTGCTTTTTGTTTATGCTTTCTCTTTAATAGTGTGTGTTTGTGTTGACTTGTGCGACCATGCGTACTTTCCCTGGACTTGAAGGCCAACCCTGCTGGACCTTCATGTTGGCCATGGGCATTGACCGCCACACCCTTTCTCCTACCTGCAGAGGTCAACGGTGTGATTGTGGTAATAAGTGTAATGAGAGTCGGGAGTGGTCTGCCTCCCAGTGGGAAAGATTTTGGCGAGGGCGGAAGAAGTCATAGCGGGATATTTCTCTTCCGAAGGTTCCTTTGTGTGAAGGGAAAAAAACACAAGATCTCTTTTTTGCCTCCCGACCTTCCTCCGAAGCTCCTGCTTGTTCGGCCTCTTCTGAGAGACCGTCGAGCAGTAGTGTAGACTTTAATTTTTGCCAACCCTTGTCCTTGAGAGATGGTGTTGCTTCCCCTAGTGAAGTGGCCCCACCTCTCCCCCCGGGTAAGGCCTTGTCTATGGTTTCTGTGTTACAGGTGTGGTCGTCCTTGCGGCTGCCGGGTGCGCCCTTCAAGGACTCCTTGCTGCAATTTATCCTCCGCAATGCGAGTGGGCAGCCGTCGTTGATTTCGGAGGTAGATCCACTAATTCTTGTCGATGTTGTGGTGTCAGAGGCGTCTTCTATGGCCGCTGTCGACGCCCCTGACCCTCTAGAATCTGCTGTTGCTGACAACTACAGCGCTCTCCTGTGCCAAAACTCTCTCCAGCTCACCAGCATCCTCTGGCTCGTTGGCACTCCAGCTTGCCAGTGCTCACCTGCGCGCCAGCGCTTTCCTGCAAATTTACCGGAAACTGCACACCAGCATCCTATTGCGTGGCGTCGTACTACGCGCTATTGCTCCCCTGTGGGCTCTCTGGCCCACCAGTGCTCCCTAATGCGCTAGCGCTCACTGTCCCACTTGCGCCATGGCCATAAGCAGGTTCTACAGCCTCTAGGTTTTAAGAGACATCGAGTAGACAGCTCACCATCGCATCATTCCCCTATCCGCAAACGCATTACAGCGCGACCGCCGTGGAAAGGAGGATTGGTCTCCACAGAAGGGTTCAGGATCCCGAAGCTGCCTTCCTCGAAGGTGGATCCATCAACAGCAGAGCCTCCTCTCAGGGAACTGTCAGTCCCTTTCCCTTCAGGGCCTTAAGGGGATCTGTCTGACAGTGCTTTAGTCAGTCAGCAGCCCTGGTTCAGGGCTATGGTCAGTGCAGTGATGTGCAAGCCTTCAAGCCTGCTCTGTCTGCCAGCTCTTCGGAGCATTTTACAGCTGCAGCAGACCTACTGTAAGGAACCACAGCTTCTTCTCCCCTGAAGAGGAAGAAGGTCTCAGATGTGGTTACTTCCCCTAGTGTAAAGCTGACTCCTGTTAGGCTATCAAGGTCTGTTCCTGCATCTTTCACTGGACACTCTCCTACCTCACCTCTGCCGAGGGAGTAGTGCCAGGGAGGGGCTTCCTCTCGTCCACCTTTGGAGGAAGTTTCCCCTCGCACGGAGAGTTCTCCACCACCGATGGAAGTCAGGAGGGACATGACAATCCGGCTTTCGATGCTTGAGCCCTACCTCCTTCCACGAAAGGAACCGAAGGACTCTAAGACTCTTCCCAAGTCCTCTTCAAGAACCTCTAAGCCTACAGGTGAAGCCTGTCACTCGAGGGATGTGCACGACCCACCCGGAGAAGAGCTCTTGGGGGTGGGAAAAGGAGACTTCGCTGCAAGTCCAAGTCCAACGTCGGAAGGAGAGCAGAAAGAGTTGGAACATGCATTCTGTCAGGTTCTGACTCTCCTCAGGGTTCTCAATGGGTTTACCAACCCAGAGATACCATACGAGAGAGCAAAGACACGGTCTTATGCCGTGTCTTTTGCACCTAGAAGCCCTCAGAGACCAGTGCAACCTTGCCTTGGTCTTAGGGCCTGAAGGGTGCCAGGGCTACGATCACCTTACAGCTCTCTGAGCTCTCCTCCTCCCAACGTTCCGGCTCTACCACCAAGCTTCTCCTACCTCCTGTCTGCAGCAGAGGAGGTATTCTGAGATCTTAGACATGTCTTGTCCAACTCTTCTTCTCCCCATGCAGGCTACTTTGTGGCTTGATGTTTGGTTAGGGACCTTGGAAATTCTGGCAAGAACTGAGGATTTCTCAAAGAAATGTACCAGGAAAGCAATGGAGACTTTCCTGCTCTCAGGCACCCACTCGATCGAGTTTCTCGCCCATCAGGTTTCAAACTTATGGGCAAATACCATTGTGAAACGTCAGGATGCGGTATCTGAGAGATTCCACCGGCAAGTCCCTAATGCCGAGATCGCCAGGTTCAGGAATTGCTAAGAGATGGACGAAGTCCCATCTGGACTCCCTTCTCCATTGGGCTTTGAAATCCATGCCCTATAAACCACTAGCTATTCAGCACCCCCGTACACCTAAGACCATGACAAACAAAACAGCAGCGAAGACAACGGTGTCCAAGAAGCCCTTTCCTCCCAAGGACAGGAAAGGCCCAAAGTCCTCCAGGGAAGGAAAATATCCTAGAGGGAGCAGCCGGAAGCAGTAGGATAGGCACTTCCCCTGCTTGTCCACCACTAGGGGGATGCTTACAAAGTTGCTTGGACAGGTGGAAGCAACTCGGGGCTGAACCCTGTACAATCTCCATGATTTGTTTGTGGTATTGCATCCTGTTCATAACATCTCTCCCTACCCTGACCAGGAATCCGATGTCAATAGACCCCTTTGTGATGGGGGTAAGCAAAGGGGCCAACCCTCCGGGCAGAAGTCCAGACCCTGTTGAAGAAGGGCGTTCTCCAGGAATTCCTCGACGAGTCTCCAGGCATCTTCAGTCGACTCTTTCTTGTGAAAAAGTCTTCTGAAGGCTAGAGACCAGTCATCAACCTCTCAGCTCTAGACAAGTTTGTGAAACAAACTACATTCAGCATGGAGACATCAAACACGGTCAGACTAACAGTAATACTACAGGACTTCATATGTACACTGGACCTAAAGAATGCGTACTTTTTCATCCTTGCCAAGATTCTTGGACATGATGTGTCCTACTATGCAAGTGGCATTTTTAGATTTATTTCAGAAGCAGGTCTTTTGAAGACTATTTAACTTTTATAATGACATTAAACTTTTATGGTTTTAATTGAATATTCTTTTATTTTTTTTATATATATAAACTAAATGATATTGGCGTCAATGACCTTAGATGTCAGGATGCTTAAAAACTTTGAATCAATCAATCAATCCCTCCGTCTGCAAGGAAAAACTGAAGATTCAGCCTAGACAACAGGAAATAACCAGTTAAAGATGCTATGCTTCAGTCTTTCCACAGCACCTCAAGTCTTCACCAGAGAGTTTGCCCTAGTGTCATCTTGGGCACACAGGATTGGCATTCCTCTCCTTCGTTATATGGACAACTGTCAAATCCTAACAGACTCTGTGTTAACCCTTCTTCAACATTGAGACAAAGTTCTGAGATTTTGCCAAGATCTGGGGATCATGGTAAACATGAAGAAGTCCTCCCTGCTTCCTAGACAGAGACTGGTATACCAAGGCATGATGATAGACACCAATCTCCACATAGCCTTCCCATCAGACGAGAGAATATCGAGGCTGAGAAAGGTCGCAAGACCCTTTCTAAGACGATAAGAGCTTCCAGCCCAGACTTGGCTACGTCTCCTCGTGTCATTTTTCATCGCTGGCCCCTCCAGTTCCTAACGGTTGCATCAGGATGAAATCCCTGCAGTGGCAGTTCAATTCCCTGTGGAATCAGGCTCTCGATTCCCCGGATGTCCGGATCCCCATGGGATCAGCAGAACAGACAGACCTTGAATGGTGGGTGTTAGAGTGGATCTTCTCGTCTTCCCTCAGATTTCATGGTGTCCTCAGACGCTTCAAAAAAAAAAAAGGTCGGGGGGGGGGCGACATGCTGCACCACACAACCTCAGGCCTCTGGTCAGAGTGAGAAGGGCACCTCCACATAAATCTGTTAAAGATTAAGGCTGTTTTTCTGGCCCTTTAACAGTTCCTACAGTTCCTAGCGGGCCACTCAGTGGTGGTAATGAGCGACAACACCACAGTAGTGGCTGACATCAACAAACAAGGAGGTACTTTTTTGCAACCTGAGCAGAGCTTCTCAGATAGTGAGTATCGAGTGGTCTTTGGATCATCTAGTAGCCAACAAAGTCCTAACTTTGTGGGGTTCTCTGATGGTAGATCTCTTTGCAACGGCCCTGAACTTCCTGTTCCTGTTATACTGCTCCCCAGTCCCGGACCCCAAGGCTCTATGGCAAGAAGCTTTCCAACAACGGTGGGACAACATAGATGTTTACGCCTTTCCCCCGTTCTGTCTGATGAAGAGAGTACTCAACAAGGCCAGAACATCGGTCAACCTTTCAATGACCCTCATAGCTCCACTATGGCACCACGCAGAATGGTCTCCAGACGTTCTGTAACTCCTGACGGAATCTACACGAGACATCTCTCCACAACACGATCTACCCAAACAACCACATGCCAGCCTATTCCATGAAACCATAGCTTTGCTACGAATTCACACCTGGAGACTATCCAGCATATTCTCTCTCGAGAGGATTTTCGCAATAAGTTGCTAGCAGGATATCTGGATACCTGCGAAAGTCATCAGCAACAGTCTACCAGGCAAAGTGGAAAGTCTTCTGTGGTTTGTGCCTTGGAAGGGGTATCTCTCCTGTCGATGCCACCATCCCAGCAATAGTGAAGTTCCTCGTGTATTTGCATGAAGAAAATGCGCCTGTCTCAGTCTCAGCGGTAAGAGGCTATTGCTCAGCCTTAAGCCTCGCCTTTAGATTGAAGGGAATGGCCATTTCTTCATCGCTAGAACTTAACTTATCATACAGAGTTATGAACTTACCTGTCCTCAGTCTGAAGTGAAACCTCCCCCCATGGAATGTGGTTCGAGTTCTCAGGCCGCTCAAGAACCATTACTCTAGGCAACAGATTGCCACCTACTTTGGAAGATGGTGTTTCTGCTTGCTTTGGCTTCGGTCAAGCGAGTCGGTGAACTTCATGGTCTCTCATTCGACATCGCTCATTCAAGGGGATGGGAAGAGGTAACATTCAGCTTCGTACCTGAGTTTGTTGCTAAGACTCAGAACTTGGGAGTAGCATATCCTCGATTCGACTCCTCCCGGATTTCGAGTCTTGTTCTGTAACAGATGACCCTGATCATCTCTAACTCTTAGTGAGGAGTTTGAGGCTGTACCTTAAGAGAACAGCCGCAGGCTGTCCCCGTGTGCCTGCACTCTTCATCAGCTCAGGAAGGACCAAGAGGAGGGTCGCCAAGTATACCATCTCAACTTGGATTTGCAAGGCCATAGACCATGAACTGAATCCAAACCCTCTTCCTTCATGTCGCCCTGGAGCTCATGATGTCAGGCTGGCATTCAAGAGGAAATTCTCAATAACAGGCTCTTCAGGCTGGGGTGTGGAAACATCAGAACACTTTCACAGCTCAATGGCTGCAAGAAGTGACCCACAGGAGGCTCGATACATTTTCTATCGGCCCTGTGTTGGCTGCACAATGACTGGTATAAAACCTCAAGCTCCTTATTGGACAAGTATCAGAAGGTTGAGGACAGTATCCGGTTTTAGTCGGTGTGAATGAAGAGGTTTGACTGGCTCTTATTCTTTTCTTCATTGTCCTCTCTCCTGGGGAAAACAGCATCCTTGGTTCTCTGCATAAGATGACCTCAGCAGGTAAACCATGCTCCCTTGTGTACCTAGTATTAAGCTTACGCTGTTGTGTCCCTATACCCTGGAGAGTGGATATTGGGAAAGTTTTGGTTACAATAGTTTTTACTACAAAAGACTCTGAATAACTTTTACCTGGACAGTCACACTTCTAAATATCTCAACGTACAGCTTGCGTAGGGCAACTCCTGCCCTGAGTGTTGGGGATGGTCTGCCTCCCAGTGGGAGTGCTTTGGACGGAGGTGCAAGAAGTCGAAGAGAGATTCTTTGTCTTCAGGGTCCTGCTCAAAGTTGAAGAAACTTCGGGCTTCTTCATTGCCACCCCCCCCCCTCCAATCTCTTCCCAAATCTCCTGCTCGATCAGTGTCCTGGGGAACGGTCAAGCAGAAGCATAGACCATTTAACATCAGGTCAATTTTGGGGTTCGAGGGACAGAACTGTTTCCCCAGGAGAAGCAGTTCTGCCCTCCCCTCGTGGGGTGGCTGCTCTTTTTCTGATATTTTACAAGTCTGGCCATCGTTGAGTATGGCTGGTCCCCTGTCAAACGAGGCGTTGTTGGAGCTTCTCCATCTAGGTGCTGAGAGGAAGTTGTCAATGTCCAAACCCTTCCGACTCCTTTGTAGACAATGAACCACAATGTAGCGTGGTTCTCCTTTAAGCTTGAAGCTTTCTTATGTCACATGATCCAAGGTTTCTTACATCACAAGCTTTGAACTTTCTTATGTCACACACTTCAAGGTTCCTTGTGTCACTGTGTAGTGGTTTGCGGACTGTGGCCATACGTAGCACGCAAACTGCCTATTGTCCGAATGCCGACCACTCTTCAATGTTTCTCTACACAAAGAGAAATGGTAGAATTCCCCGAGGGGCGCTGAGGAGCATTAAGCCATCCCCAACGTGCCACATTGCTACTGGGGTCAACCACAGTGACCACCAGTGCTCCTACGTCCCCGACTTGGCCAAACGTGAATGGTCTGGCCATCCCTGTAACTGGAGCAGAACCAGTGATTGGAGGTCTCCAGCCCCCTCCAGGGTTCTCACCATTACTCCCACCTGTACCAGGCTTCTGGGAGTGTCGTGCTTGTGGTGGACCTTTTGCTTCCTCACCTGTTCCAGGAACTAACCCCTTTAGTCTGCCAGAGACTGCAGCCAGTGGACTAGGGGAGCAGTTCTTGGGTAACCCGGCCAAAGCCAGTAGGCCAGAAATGGTTCCAGTAGCTACAGCTGAGGCAGTTCCCCTCTCTCCTCAGCAGCATTTAGTTCCACTCTCCAGGCCATCAGACGACAATGCTAAACATCAGTCTAGCTGGTGGTAGTGGCTCTCAACAGTTCCTGTACAGGTAGTGCCACTCTACAAGAAGAGGCAGAGGCACACTCAAGGGTATTCTTTGGGACAGCAGATGGCAGTGTCCCCCTTCAGGGCAGCAGACGGCACTGTCCCCCTCCAAGGCAGCAGACGGCACTGTCCCCCTCCAGGGCAGCAGACGGCAGTGTCCCCCTCCAGGGCAGCAGACGGCACTGTCCCTTTCCAGGGCAACAGACGGCAGTGTCCCCCTCCAGTGCAGCAAACGGCAACAAGCTTGGAACTTTTTTATGTCACAAGCTGGGAACTTTGTTTGAATACTTTGACCTTGACTGAAAATGCTCTTTCTTGGTGTTAATTGCTAAGAAATTTGCATCATAAACCTAATGGGACTGTATTTTCAAATATGACTTATGTTTTATATCTTTTTTGGGTGTGTGGGTGTCCTAGAAAATAAAAACCAGGTACTTGTGTTTTTGTATTGATATAGGGGTGCCCAATCAGTGGGAGGCTTTTTTTTTCAAATAATTTTTCAGTCTTGTATTGTTTTTCAATTCTTATTCCTTGTCATAGAAATGAACTTTAGTTACTAGGTCGTCTTCCTTTCGTTCAAGTATCCCCAGTACATGAGGACAGATGCTCACTTACAAGATGAGGAAGTCTTCAGGTGTACACCTCCTCCCTCTCTCTGATCTGGGCGTTTTATCAAGGCAAGGGAAACCAGTTTTCTTTCCTTGGCCTTCATCGCTCCCTTCTGGCCTTGGAAGGACTGGTTCCCAGACCTTTTTGAGGTCCTAGTGAAGCCTCCTGTCAGATTGCTAGAGAGACCAGATCTACTTAAACATCCTCACTTTCATTGTCTTCATCAGGGGCTCCACATGCTTGGAGCCTGTCTGGAGGGTCTCAAGGTAAGAAGGCTTTTCATCTAGTTAGCCTAAGCCATGTGATGCTCTACATGTCGAGTTTATCAAGTCAAATGGGCAGTTTTTTTTTACGCTGGTGCCAGAACCTCTCAGCCTAAAATTGCATAATTCCTGGTCCATCTTCATAGGGATGGAGGGTATCTGTAGGTCTTAAGAAGGCACTGGACAACACAAAGGCAACCAGAAAGAAAAAACTTATGTTAGTAATGTTAATTTGTCATAACAGTAGAACCAAAGCAAAGGTAGAGAGAGTGATATGGAAGAGTTTGTGGTAAATTTTCTTGTCTGTGGAAGATTACTATAAACGGATTTTGAGCGAGGCGAAAAATCTATTTTTGGGTGAGATAGCCATGTCGTCCTGATGGAAGGTTCCTTTAAGTAGCTTCCTAGGGAATATTTGACTACAGTGATATTCCCAGAGAATTTCCCTTAAGGTCTCCAGAATTCTAACTCCTGGCGTGAATATCCTTAAAGTTTCCTTTAAGGATATCGCATAATATCAGGGGACGTATATCTTGATATTACACATAGCAATCTTCACCCCGAATAGCGTTTTTGCTTCGAGGGGGAAAGTGGCAAAAATAGAAGGGGAGCCGTCATCAAGGTACCCTTCCTCCGTGACTATTTGAGCATCTATATGGCGCCATTGTCACCGCTATGTTTATTCCTTGTAGCGTTGAGCAAGGTGCTGCAGATACAGTAGTTTCGGGAGGGATCCTGCCGAGGCCTTTTCCTAGAAAGGAGGGCGGTTCCATCAGGACGACATGGCTATCTCACCCAAAAATAGATTTTTCACTTCGCTCAAAATCCGTTTTTTGGGATCAGACCATGTCCTCCTAATGGAAGGTTATCAGAGCATTAATGTTTCTGTGGATTTCCAAATGTGCCTTAACCTCAATACAATATTTTCTTGGTCGCTCAGACCTTAGAGACATATGACATTACCGTTATACGGCATTACTTCTAATCATGAACTATGTTAGTGCTTCCAGCCCCCTACAGGGAAGAGTCATACCAGACTCAGGAAAAGTCTCGAGGGTTGCATATCCCATATGAACAAACCTAGCAACAAAAGCATACAGGTCTCACTGTATACAAAACCTGCCGAAGTTTGTATTTTCGATACGAACAAAGGTTTACAAAAGCCAACATAGCATCCAAGACATACAGGCTTAGCTGTATGCAACAACAGACAAGTTTGTATCTGTGTAGGAACAAAGCATGCATAGGCAGAAAAAGGTTGTATACATGTAAGAACAAAGATATTTCAATTGTTCTCATGTCAATATGCAGAATATAAGCGGATAAATAAATAATGCTCACACAAATCTTTATTTATTTAAATTTGGGGCGAGATACGACGCAAATACAGTACCAATCAATTATTTATTGGTAATCAATAAATAGTAATTCAACATACATTATATAGTAACACTAAAAATGCTAGTGAATAACAAGAAACATAAAAATGGAGATGAGACCAGAAATACTTGTTACGCCTGAAAGGAAACAGTAGTTAATGCCACCAAACTGAAAATTTAATAAATTTTTTAACATGCGTTTCTGTGAATGACTGTCTTTTCACACTGTGTAAAGAACACATGGCACAAGTGTTAACTCTATGTTTCTTCACCTTTAATAACTGGAACAATCCATAGGGTGACACTTCACTTTACATGTTGCACTATAAGGTGTCAACACGTACACCCTATACATGACAGTCCCAATCAATTCACTGTTCCTCGCAGCGCTAAGCAACAGGTTTTAGAACACTACCTGTTGCCACTCATACCTTTTCAACTCTTGCACTTGCTTCGTGTAGTGTTTAAAAAACACTCTGGATGACTTCCATCCAGTATATGAGTGAAGACTCTCGAAATCCATGTATTGGAAGAAGTTTAATGACGAAGCAATTTTTCTAGGATCGTGACCTGCGGGTGTACTGTCAAGATCCGCTCTGCGAATGAAGTAGGTGATCTTCGCCCTTAGCTGTTTTAGGGATAAGTTTGAGCCCGATGTTTCTCCTTTAAAATGCTGTCCTCCTCTGAAGTCTGAAGTTCTACGAAGATAGACCTTTAGACACTACTGGACACAGCGAGGCATCTTCCTTCAGAGGGCAGATTCTCCAGGGACCCCACCTTTTGGTAGGTAGCTCGTTCTTGCCGAGAAACGTTGGGTCAGGAAAGAGATTCAGTTCTCCCGCTTCTGTGAACTGAATATGGCCCTCATCACGAGAAAGGGCCACTATTTCACTAACTCTGGCCCCCGAGGCTATAGCAAACAAGAATATAACTTTTTGAGTCAGATATTTCAGAGAACTGTCCTCATTGTTCACTGTTTAGGCAAAGTGTAGGACCTTATTCAAGGACCATGAGATGGGCTTCAGATGTGCTGCAGGCCTAAGCCTAGCACAGGCCTTAGGGATCTTGTTAAAGATTTCGATGGATAAGTCTACTTGGAAGGCGTAAAGCAAAGGTCTAGTCGAGGCTGATTTACCCGTTATCATGTTGGCTGCCAAACCTTGTCCATGAAAGCGAATAAAGAAGGATAAACAGAAATCTGTTGAGATCTCTTTTGGTCTTTTTTCCTTGTCAAATGCAACCCATTTCTTCCAAGACGACTCATATTGCCTTCTGGTAGATTTAGACTTATATTCTTCTAAGAAGTCTATACTGTCTTTCGAGATCCCAAACCTTTTCTTACCTGCTAAGGAGAGAAAATCATGAGATGAAGGTTTTGGGTTTTCTATGATGAAGCGAAGACAGTCAACTTCTGTACTTGTTGAGTCAGAACTGGGTCCGGGAGAGGGATCAGCCTCAGCTTCAGTTCCAATGCTAAAGGGAACCAATTGCTCATCGGCCACTTGGGAGCCACTATGGCTGCAGTTCCCTGAAAGGATCTCAGCTTGTTGAGGACCTTCAACAGAAGGTTGGTTGGAGGGAACAGGTAAATCCCAGTCCATCTGTTCCAGTCGAGGGACATGGCATCCACCGCTTCTGCTAGAGGAGCCTCGTATGGGGCCACATAACGAGGTAGCTTCTTGTTGTCGCTCGTCACGAAGAAGTCGATCTGCAGTTCTGGTACTTGACGTTGGATTTCAGTAGTCTCTTGATAGATCCTGCTATCTCTCTCCTCTTCTTTAGTGGAATGGAGAGGCGGTGTGACTGTAAGTTCCAATGTATTCCAAGCCATTGAAACTCCTGAGCTGGAGATAGTCGAGACTTTTGACGTTGATCTTGAATCCCAGATGTTCCAGGAACTGGATCACTTTCTTGGATGCTTGCATGCATTCTGTCTCGGACGCTGCCCACACCAGCCAATCGTCCAGGTAGGCTACCACCTGAACACCTTCTAGGCGTAGTTGTTGAACAACTGCATCTGCAAGCTTTGTAAAGATCCTTGGGGCTATGTTTAGTCCAAAGGGCATGGCTCTGAAGACGTATTTCTTCTTCTGTAGCCTGAATCCTAGGTAAGAGGAGAGTTGGCGATTGATTGGGATATGCCAATAGGCATCTGCCATGTCTATGGAGACTGTGTACGCCCATTTTGGCAGCAGGGTCCTTATGTGTTGAAGGGTCAACATCCTGAACTTGTTTACTATGAACTTTTTGATTGGCGACAAGTCCAGAATGACTCTAAGTTATTCTTGGGAACACAAAACAGCCTTCCTTGGAATTTGATGGACTTTGCTCTCCTTAACACCCGTTCGCTCAAGAGTTCTCGGGTATATTCTTCCAGGACGGGGATGGAGTGTTAAAAGAATTGAGGAAATGATGGTGGAGCTGTCTTCCAGCTCCAACCTAGTCCGTTCTTGATTAGGCTGTGGGCCCAGGGATCGAAGGTCCAGCGATCCCGAAATGAAGGGAGTCTTCCTCCTACCGTAAGCATCTTCGGTTGACCGGAGGACTTGCCTTCTTGACCGCGCCCTCACCTACCCCCTCTTCCTCTTGAGGGGCGTCTAGAGGAACCTCTATTTGACCCTCACCCTTTAGTGGGAAAGGTAGTGGTCTTCCTCTCATAGGCGGGAGTAAAGGCTGGTGACTGGGTCAGCTTCTGCTGGGGTACCATTTGGTAGGTGGGTTGGGGTTGTGCCACCATCTGGGGCATCGCGGTCATCGGAAGTAGTTGTTGTTTGGCGGGGCGACAGGGCAGCCTTGGCCTCCTTGTCTTCCTTTTTGGTTAGGGACCCTCATCCGGGGAAGACTTCCTCTTAGACGACATACCCCACTTTTGGAGAAGATTCCTGTTCTCCGTGGCCGCCTTGTCGACTATTTCCTTGACCACTTCGCTCGGGAAGAGGTCATTACCCCAGATATTGGAAGATATTAACTTCCTGGGTTCGTGCCTCACTGCAGCTGAAGCGAACACGAACTCCCTACATGCCCTTCTGGCCCTAACAAAACCATATAGGTCCTTGATCAGCATTGCCAAGTATGACTTGGCCACGGCCATAAACATGTCTGGGGTTCTATGGTCACTTGCCATTGCCTCCAAGGTAGTCTGGAGGGACAGAGATGCGGTGAGCCTTTCCTTTGTCTCTTGCTCTCTGCGCAAGAGAAAATCAGACAACTTGGGGAGGTTTTCACTGAACTGACGTCCAGCAATATCCGCCTCCAACTTCCCAACTGAGAAGGTAAAATGTATTTCCTTCCAGTCCTTTTGGTCTGTAGGCAGAGGTAGGGATAAGGGTCTACAGTCCTCGAGTGTAGGACAAGGTTTCCCAGCTTCTACTGCCTTCATCACTGCCTTGAACCCTTTTTCCACAAAGGGAAAGGCCAGTGTAGCTGGAGCAAGAAAGGAAGGGTGTTTCTTACTCAGGGCTGGCACTTTAGAGTTAGAGCCATTAAAGCCTGAGCTTTTCCATAGTCAAGAACTATGACCTCTTTTTGCTCTGTCTCCTCTTTAGACACAGGTTCTGCCTTCAGATGGACGAAGCAGTCTGGATAAGACTCAAAGCTGGGCCAGAAGTCGTCATCTTCGATGAGGACGGCTCCCAGCTTCTCTGAAATAAATATCTTCCCGTTTGTGATCGGCACGTACTGTGCATGCCTCCACGGGTTTATATCAGAACATGAAGACCCTTCACGTTGAGATTGTGAGACCCGCAGGACTCTGCGAGATGATGTATCTCCTTCCTCAGTGCAGCTTCCCTTTCTTCACTCTGCTTCTGAAATCTCTCCATCATTGACATGAGGGTAGACAGGGTCATGAGGGTAAACAGGGTCTTCCTCATTTCATCAGATGGAGGAGCAGAGGATATAGAGGGCACTGGTTCTGGGGCTGGAACTGACGAAACGGGCACCGATTCGACTTCATCCTCCTCAGTTTCAGGAGCCAAGGTAGACTCCTCTTCCTGACCTTCCGCAAGAAGGTCCTTCTCAGTGTCTTCTGACACTTCTGACATCCTCTCATCTAGATGGATGTCCTTCATCACATCCGAGACATCCGTATCTACGGAAATCTGGACGCAAGGGATCTCAGGGTGAGGCTGTGGTATGACGGCATCCGCAGACGCCTTAGGGAACAGATAGGCCTGCATCCGCTCATTCGGAAGGTAAGGCACCGTGGCGTTCTTCTGGAAGCCACGGACCCATCTATGCAGTTTACTCCGTGCTGCATCCCTTGACTCCGTTGTCTTGGGGTCATCAAAGGCCTCAGTAACCAAGGCTTTGCATACATTACATACCTGGGGGTCCCAATACTTGAGTGTTCCCTTGGTGATGGAACAGAGGGAGTGGGCCCTGCACTCCTCGTGGCCACAGAAGTCCTTTCTCTTGACGTTGCAGAAGACTCGGCGGCACTTAGGGTGGTCCTCCTGTAAAGAGAGGAAAACAAAATGAGTATATGGTAGTTCATCTCACTTGATAAACTATATAAATATTATCAATAATATTTTTGCATTTTATTGCATATAGGTTAGGATAGGCAAGCTAGAAATGAATTAGGAAAGACACATACATGTGTTTCCTATCCAGCCAATTGCTGTGACCTCTCTCAAAATTAAAGCCTAGGGTTATCCTATTCAGGAGGCCCATTGGAAGACTTCTACCCTGTAAGGATAGATAAGTGTAACTTAACACTGACTTCCCAAAAGTTTAATAATGAGGGTCATTTGTAACTGATCATCTATCAGTGTAAGGAAAGAAATTTCCTTTCCTTATATAGTATGGTCTCAACAATAGACTGCACATGGACACACAGAGTATGTTGGAAATTTAACTACTGTATACTTTATACCATAGTTTTCTGTTTGCAGTATGATCTATACTGCAAATATACTGGCTACTGTATAGTCATATAGTGTAGTTCTAGCCGGCATGTTGCCAGCAAGGCTAGCACCTGGGGCACAGTTCAGCCGGCGCATTGCCGGCTGGGATGGTTGCCGACGGATTGCCAGCTGTCGGCACACTAGTCCAACTGCCGTCTTGTCGGTCAGGGTAGTGGCCGGCAGTCTGAACTCAGTTGTGGCGGCGGCTTGTTGGCTTCCGGAGCACAAGCCCAGTCAGCATCTTGCCGGCTAGGGTAGTGGCCGGCAGCTGCCGGTTAGGTTAGTACCCGGCGGCACTAGCCGATAGAGAGAGAGAGAAAGCAAGGAGTGAAGGATGATGTAAGAGCTCTGTCTTACTGCCTTCCTCCAGAATGAGGGTTCAAATGGAAGGGGAGAATATATTGTTCAGGCTTCCACCCATCCACAACCATTGCCGGTCTCTGCCGGCCATAGGTTTGTGAATGGCAGTCCAAGGGAGGACTGAAGAACACTCTACAGTAAAGGGATCCTCTGCCGGCAGCCGGCACACCTCGAAGCCTTGCGTCCATAAGGGAGAGCTGAGAGACTAGGCCACTACAAGCAGAAGCCCGAGCCGGTCCTACAACCTGCCGGCAAGCGGTGAAATTGTAGGACGACGGCCGAAGGGTTGCGATGGCTAGGCCATCACTAAAGGACAGAGGGGGGAGGGAAAAGGGTCCTGTATTAGGTGTGGAAGGAGCCGGCAGGGTTGCCGGTCCTACAACACCCTAAAGAAACTCTGTTTCAGTATCGGCGTCATCCTAGGCAGTAGGAGAGTATATATTCTCCAGCCTAGGGTCTGCCAATACAGTTAAGGGGCCGGCAGCAATCTTGCCGCCACCCATAAACAAGAGAGAAACAGAGTTCCACTGCAGGTGGCATCTTAGACAACAAAAGAATTTCTATTCTTCAGCCTAGGGTCTACAAGCACAGGACTAGTCTACTAGACCACAGGGAGAAGGTGGCAATATCACATAACCATTTCAGGTGTGGTCTAGGGAGGTCTAGTCTCCTATGCCGGCAGCGTAATCCGAGAGGGGAATGACTATTCCCCCTGCCGGCCAGCTGCCAGCACAAGACTATCTACTCTGAGATTCTGACCGAAACCCAAAACCTGCCATCTGCGGCTAAGGGAAGGGACTGAAAAACCCTAGCCTAGTCCTGCCTGAATGACAACTCGAGCCACGACCGACTAGGGTTGTCGCCTAAGGCTACACTCAGAGGGAAGGAAGGATTACCCTTAGGTCTCCACTGGAGACGAGTATCGCTTTATATAATAATTCTAGGAGATATCTATCTCCGCCTGAATAGATAAAATGATACACGAGGGTAACCGAGGAACACATATAAAAGTATACTAAAGCCGCTAAGCTAGTAGCCCAGTGGCAGCGCGAATCGACTTCCTAAATCACCGAAACTCTCTCGTATACTAACTTAGAAAAGGAAATTTTATATGCAATGGATATATCTCACATGTATTAATTGCCTAAAAAGCTTCATTTAAAATTAATAACACTAGGAATGTCAATTATATCATGCATGAAAGTAAACTGAAACGCCTAGGCTAGGCAGCCTAGCGTAAGCAAGGTTCGGTTACCTAAATCGCCGAAGCTATTACAAATACTATCAGCATAATGTAATTAACTCCTAGCAGTGAAGACTAAATAGCCACCTTAATTTATGCTATTTATACTGGGAAAGTCGTTCTGGCTAACTAAATAACAGCGCCCATGACGCCTCCGGTTCCGGCAACAGCTCTTCCACTAAGTTAACTTGAATTGACTTAATTTCACCTTCAGGCAAGAGCTAAAAATTTATACAATGTAAAGGTCAAATACTCAACTTTGCAGACGCAGAAGAGGCTGGGGATTGCATGATAAATCCAAAATAATCCAAAGTAACGAGAGAGCAACCGGAAAAATCACCGTGCGAGATCGCTACAGATAAAGGAATGAACATGGCGTCGACGATGGCGCCATTTAGATAGTTGAATAGTAACGGATGAAGGGTACCTTGATAACGGCTCCCCTTCTATTTTTGCCACTTTCCCCCTCAAAGCGAAAACGCTATTCGGGGTGAAGATTGCTATGTGTCATATTAAGATATACATCCCCTGATATTATGCGATATCCTTAAAGGAAACTTTAAGGATATTTGCGCCATGAGTTAGAATTCTGGAGACCTTAAGGTAAATTCTCTGGGAATATCACTGTAGTCAAATATACCCTAGGAAGCTACTTAAAGGAACCTTCCATCAGGACGACATGGCCTGAGCCCTAAAAAGCCTTTTGCTGTTCATAATTCTGGAGGAAGGCTCTGAGGTGCATAGCAGTATTAGCAAGACAATTTTGATGGTGACTGGAGAGGAAGTACAGTAAAGGAAATAAGACATTGGATCAAATGTCTTTGTCTTTTTGAAGAGCAAGGGGAAAACTATTTAAAGAATAAAACCAATAATGTCACAGGAGATGCTGTGGATTATAGAATCTACAGAGGATATGAGATTTTTAGATGCCTGAAATGTGTAACAAGAACAGATAGAACACAGATCAAAGTCTGTGGTTTGTATGTTTAGGAAAAATACAAATTACGTAACTTTTATGAATTTATTTTAGTTTTAGAAAACTCCATTATTTTTATTGAGTTTTGATCTTCTCCAACTGATTGTAGTTTTCTATTCTTCCAGACTCTTCATCTCAAAGGAAGGAATCATCCACCTCTTGCTGCTAAAGCTTGTAAGCTACTGAAGGTATATGCAATAGACTTAAGACTGGAAAAGAAAGGGTCATGTTGGAAGTTTTTGTTGTACAGTATGATGTCTGAGAATAGGAAGTTTAGTCTTAATTTCCTCTTTGAAGTCTATTGAAAGTAATATTAAGGGGTTTGTCATCTTGTGATAGGGAGAGGATGATGAATTCTGAAGCACCTTTTGAATTTTCAATGAAAAGTGAAATTGAAGATCTATTTTCACCTGCAATCGATCCAGGAAATAATGATACCTCAAGCAGTGTTGCTCTCTTTAATGATGGCGCTCTTTTCTTGGATCCAAAAATGGAAGTCAAAGTAGAGCCAGAAATATTTGATTCTAGCGAAAGCGACTTGAAAAATTCCTACGAGTACGATGCATCAGTGAGTGAAAACAGTTCATTAAGTTTTAAAGGGGACGTCGATGATGAGGAAAGTATAGACACTTACTTAAGGACAGTTAAGGAAGAGGATAAAGGAAAAGAAAAGGGAAGACTTTCATGTTTAATCAGTGGAAGAGAATTATTACAGAAAGATGTTTTGAATCAAGAGGTGAATCAAATAAATGAGAAGCAGAAAAAAAAAGTATCTCTGGTAATGTTAACTCCAATGCTCTAGCTAGAAAGCGATGCACATGCAGTGAATGTGGGAAAACGTTTTTTAATAAATTATCTCTTACAGTACATTTAAGAATTCACACGGGAGAGAGGCCATACAAATGTAATGTCTGCAGCAAAACATTTATTACAAAATTAAATCTCACTATACATTTAAGACTTCACACGGGAGAGAAGCCATACAAATGCAATGTCTGTAGCAAAACATTTATTAGACAATCACATCTCACTAGACATTTAAGAATTCACACGGGAGAGAAGCCATACAAATGCAATGTCTGTAGCAAAACATTTATTAGACAATCACATCTCACTAGACATTTAAGAATTCACACGGGAGAGAAGCCATACAAATGTAATGTCTGTAGCAAAACATTTAGTATACAATCAAATCTCACTAGACATTTAAGACTTCACACGGGAGAGAAGCCATACAAATGCAATGTCTGTAGCAAAACATTTATTAGACAATCACATCTCACTAGACATTTAAGAATTCACACGGGAGAGAAGCCATACAAATGCAATGTCTGTAGCAAAACATTTATTAGACAATCACATCTCACTAGACATTTAAGAATTCACACGAGAGAGAAGCCATACAAATGTAATGTCTGTAGCAAAACATTTAGTATACAATCAAATCTCACTAGTCATTTAAGACTTCACACGGGAGAGAAGCCATACAAATGCAATGTCTGTAGCAAAACATTTATTAGACAATCACATCTCACTAGACATTTAAGAATTCACACGGGAGAGAAGCCATATAAATGCAATGTCTGTAGCAAAACATTTACTAGAAAATCAAATCTCGCTGAACATTTCAGAATTCACACGGGAGAGAGGCCATACAAATGCAACGTCTGTAGCAAAACATTTATTACAAAATTAAATCTCACTATACATTTAAGACTTCACACGGGAGAGAAGCCATACAAGTGCAATGTCTGTAGCAAAACATTTATTAGAAAATCAACTCTCACTGAACATTTAAGAATTCACACGGGAGAGAAGCCATACAATTGCGATGTCTGTGGCAAAACATTCAATACAAAATCAAATATCGCTAAACATTTAAGAATTCACATGGGAGAGAAGCCATACAAGTGCAATGTCTGTAGCAAAACATTTATTAGAAAATCACATCTCACTAGACACTTAAGAATTCACACGGGAGAGAAGCCATACAAGTGTGATGTCTGTAGCAAAACATTTATTAATCAATCACATCTCACTAGACATTTAAGAATTCACACGGGAGAGAAGCAATACAAGTGTGATGTCTGTAGCGAATTCTTTACTTCGAAAATCTATCTCACTAAACATAAGAAATCACATGAGAGATCTATTCCAGTGTCATGAATGTGGCAAAACATATGATTTAAAACAGAGACTCGATAAACATTTAAGAACTCACGTGGAAGAAAAACCATTCATGTGCACGGACTGTGGTGAAGCCTTTTGCTCTGAAGGTTTCCTCAAGAATCATCATAGAAGGAGGTGCTATAAAGTCTGAAAAACAGCAAAGATTATTGATGAGAGTTCTTACCCCTTCCCACGATTGCCCAGGCCGTTAGCTCTCAGAGTCTACGAGGTGACATGGTGCCTCCAAACAGCTCATGCAAAGCACAGAGTAGCCCCCAGGTCAAGCATTAGCCAGTTAGTTTTTTGGACTTACACCCACCTAACGGTGAGTCTCCACTGTAAATATCATTAGGGTTTGTATGTAGTGCAGTAATAAATGACAAATTTGGAAAAAATATGCATTTTCCCTATGTATACAATCCTGGAGCTCTCAACACATACTGGTCCCACTATCACCTTCCCCCAGGAAGTTCTGCCGCAATTGCAAAGTGACTTTCAGTTACAAGTGGTGGTGTGAGCAGAGTGGTCGGTCCAACTCTTGCTCTCCCTTCGCTAAGTAGCTAAAAGTTTCACAGCTAGTTCCAGCTGTTGCCAAAATGCATCTCTGCTGTAATAAGCTCCAGGTTTGTATAGTTGGGAAAAATACAAATTATTTGCAAATTTGTCATATCAGCATAATTATTACTATTAGAAGCCAAGGTGCTAAAGCAAGTTGCCACTAGCCCAAGGGACCAAAAAGTTGACAGTGGTGCAGTGAAGAAATAGGAATGTAAAGAATAAACTATATAAGAGAAAAATTAGATTATTTCAAGATAGATAACAATGTTTAATAAATAAGCATTATAAAAACCAGGAAATGAAACATTGTCAACAGAAAAAACATTTGTACTAAGTTTGAACTTGGAAATGTCTGCTGATTTAGTTTCAGCTCCAGTAGTTGATTGGCTTGGTCACAGCCTAAATTAAGCTTAGAGAATGATATACAGCATTAAGCCTTTTGAAACAATGTTGGTGACATTTTCTCTTTTTGAAAGTAATACTGGATGATTCTACCTGCTTCTTGTACTGTAGTGAAGTTATGAATGTTAGCAGGAAGGAAGAATCTAAAGCCAGTCTACTTGTATTGGAATATGAAGTGATGCAATTATTTAGAAGTATTATTGTATGGAGATATCTTTTTGTTTGTTTGTTGAATATAAGTAGAGTAATAAGGTAGAGAAGTATCATTATTTTTTAAGGATTTTGTGATTTGGTTGATGTAATCTCTTTTATGGTCTTAGTGATTAGTATAGGTTATATAAGTTTCATTGGATTGTCCTTGAGAGGAGAATCTTGATTAAAATATCTAAATATTTGGTTTCTCTTTCATTTCCACAATTGTTCTTCTCAAATACTTCAATCTGCATTGGTCCCTCTGGAGAGAGAGTTTCTCGTCAAATCAATTTACAGCATTCTTAGTACAGTACTGTATTCAGGTTTCACAAAAATAAAGTTAAGATTTAAAGATATTTTGCTGAATAATATTCCAAGTCCCAGGGCTGGATAATGTCCATAACCCAATTTATTTAAGAATAAATTCTACAGGTTTCAGTATTAATGTGAGTTTACTAAATTGAATATCTGATGTTATTAAGTATACGGTATATTGATTGTATTACAGAGCGGTAATCATGTCCAGAGGCTGTCATGGTTTGTTTTTGGAAACTCAATTTGTTTGGGCTCATAGCTCACCCTATTGTTAACTCTATTACTAAGTGCAATCATTTGGGTTTAATTTTGGGTCAAGTTTGTTTGTTCCGTAACAGAAATACAAACCACGTTATTTACATGGGATAATTACTTCGGCATAGCAGAATGACGAGCCATAAAAGTTTTAACGAGGGTTTACTACCCCGCCGCTAGTTAGCGGGGTTAGGGAGGGGTAGCTAGATACCTCCCCCCCCCTCACACACCGGTGAAAGGGTCACTTTACTTTTGGCTTGGGAAGAGATTAGACCTGTCTGTGCTCTCCCTTGCTTTGACTGCCATAACTAATCTGTCTTTTTGCTTTTTCTCTTTCGCAGTGTGATTGAAGTTGGCCTCTATTGATAATGCGTACTTGGCCTGGACTTCCCGGCCGCCCTTGTGGGACCTTTATGTCGGCGGTCGACACTGATCCCCACACCTTGTGTCCTCACTGTAGGGGCCTACGGTGTGATAGTGGTAATGTATGTATTGAATGTAGGGAGTGGCCTACCTCCCAATGGGAGAGGTTTGCCCGGCGCCGTAAGAAGAAGGCCAAAAGGGAACTTTCTCCTTCAGAAGTTTCTCTGAAGAGAGAAAATTCCAGGACTTCTTCTTCCGTTGCCCTTTCCTCCTCCGAAGCTCCCCCTCGAGCGGTCTCATCCGAGAGGCCGGCGAGTGGTAGCGTAGACCGCTGTGCTGTTGACCGATCCCGGGGTGCAGGAGAGGTAGTTGCCTCCCATAGCGAGGCAGCTGCACCTCCTTCCCC
Source organism: Palaemon carinicauda (assembly GCF_036898095.1). Taxonomy (NCBI): domain Eukaryota; kingdom Metazoa; phylum Arthropoda; class Malacostraca; order Decapoda; family Palaemonidae; genus Palaemon; species Palaemon carinicauda. Next base: position 130,686 of record NW_027168827.1, on the reverse strand, counting down.
GGAGGAAGATTTTATGTCTAATAATGATTTGTTGCAGCTTTGGGATTCCTTAGGGCTGCAGGGTTCGCCCTCCAAGGAAGCCCTGTTTGACATGATCAAACTGGGTGCGTCCAACTCCTCCGAGGCTTATTCTGTCTCCTCGCAGATCCTTGCGCAAGGCTCCTTCTCCTCCCCAGACCTTCTCTCCCTCCCCAGCGTAGAAGGATTACCCCTCCTCAGGAGAGTCGGATGAGCTGGACCGTTCCCCCATCGCACCAATGGGGGATTCTCCGTCTCTCCCTGAGAGGTCATCTTGTCCAGAGGTGGAGAAGAGCCTGCCCCCTTCGCTTCTCGAGTCCTGTATCCCGCCTAAGAGGGAGCCTAAGGACTCGAAGACGATTCCCAAATCTTCAGCGAGGATCAAACAGGAACCGTATAGAGCCGTCGAGGATGTCCACGTGTCCCCCCAGGAAGAGCCACTGGGGACGGGAGACTTCGCTGCCAGTCCTTCGGGAGGAGAGCACCAGGAGTCAGAACATGCTTTCTGGCAAGTCCTGACCCTCATGAAGAACCTCAATGGGATCCCGGACCCTGAGGTCCCACCTCGCGAAGGCAAGGACACGGTCCTGGACCGCGTCTATGGCACCCAGAAATCCTCTAGGGCCAGTGCAGCTTTGCCCTGATCCCAGGGGATGAAGAGTACCAGGGACAAGGTCGAGGGCCAGCTCTCTGAGCTTGCCTCCTCCAACAGATCGATTGCCGGTAACAAGCTCCTCCCTCCTCCTCGAGTCCATCAGAGGAGGTACTTCGAGATCCTGGAGGAGTCTTGTCTGAGTCTTCCCTTACACCATGCTGTAGAAGAACTCACAGGGGGAGTCCCTCTTGAGAGACATTCCAACCGGCACGTGTCCTTCTCAGCCACTGAGATCCTGAGCCAGGAGAAGGTCACCAAGTGTGCCATGCAGGCAACTTCGTGGCTCAACATCTCGCTGGGGTCTCTGGGCATCCTGGTGCGGTCCGAGAACCTCTCCAAAGAAAGCACCAGGAAATTGTTGGAGACTTTCCTACTCTCGGGCACACGAACCATTCAGTTTCTGGCCCTCCAAGTTTCGAGCTTGTGGGCCAACACGATCCTCAAGCGTCTGGACGTTGTGGCAGAGAGGTTCCATCATAAGGTCCCCAGTGCAGAGGCTAGGAGGCTCAGACACTTCCGTCCTCGGTAAGAGCCTGTTTGAGCCTAAGGACGTGGAGCTCGCTGCCGAGAGGTGGAGGAAATCCAACCAGGATTCCCTCATCCACAGGGCCCTGACATCGAGGTCCTACAAACCTCCAGCGGTTCAGCAGCCCCATCCAGCTAAGGACACAAAGAAGACGACCACAGCGAAGCCCGAGGTGTCTAAGCCCTTTCCTTCCAAGAGCAGAAGGAGTAAGAAGTCCTCCAGGGGAGGCAAATACCCTAGAGGTACCAGCCGAGGCCGGAAACGCTAGGGTTGGCAATCCCCTGCATGTCCACCAGTGGGGGGATGCCTACAGAGTTGCGCGACAAGGTGGCAGCAACTTGGGGCAGATGCCTGGACGATCTCCGTGATCAATCTAGGTTATCGCGTCCCGTTCACAGCCTCTCTACCTCCCCTGACAGCGAATCCAGTGTCATTAAGCTCTTTTGCTATGGGATTGGCAAAAGGGCAAGCCCTCCTGGCAGAAGTCCAGACCATGTTGAAGAAGGACGCGCTCCAGGAGGTTGTAGACGGGTCCCCAGGCTTCTACAGTCGACTCTTTCTTGTGAGAAATGCGTCTGGAGGCTGGAGACCAGTCATCGACCTCTCGACCCTGAACGGGTTTGTCAAGCAGACTCCGTTCAGCATGGAGACGGCAGACACGGTCAGACTTGCGGTGAGACCACTCGACTTCATGTGTACACTGGACTTGAAGGACGCGTACTTCCAGATCCCAATCCATCCGTCTTCAAGGAAGTACCTAAGCTTCTGCCTAGACAATAAGATCTACCAGTTCAAGGTGCTGTGTTTCGGTCTCTCCACAGCCCCTCAGGTGTTCACCAGAGTATTCACCATCATCTCTTCGTGGGCCTACAGGATCGGCATCCGTCTCCTCCGTTATATGGACGACTGGCTGATCCTAGCGGACTCGGAGGCAACCCTTCTTCGCCACCAAGACAAACTCCTCGAAGTTTGCCGGTATCTAGGGATCGTGGTAAATCTCGAGAAGTCCTCCCTGCAGCCCTCTCAGAAACTGGTATATATAGGCATGGTCATAGACACCAATCTCCACAAAGCCTTCCCATCAGACGAAAGGATAGCAAGGCTTCGTCTCCTCGGCCACCTCTCCTCCCTGACCCGTCTCGTTCCCAACAGTCGCCTCAGGATGAGATCCCTCCAGTGGCGACTCAAGTCCCGGTGGAGTCAAGGCCACGATTCCCCGGACGCCATGATCCCTATGGGACCTGCGGAACGGGCAGACCTCCAATGGTGGATGGGAGACGAGAACCTACGAAAGGGAGTGGACCTTCTCGTCCCTTCCCCGGAATTGATGCTGTTCTCGGACGCATCAAACAAAGGGTGGGGGGCCCATGTTCTGAGCCACAGGATCTCAGGCCTATGGTTAGAATCAGAAAAGTACCTGTACATAAACATGCTAGAAATGAAGGCCGTGTTCCTGGCACTTCAGAAGTTCCACCAAGTCCTGGCGGGCCACTCTGTGGTGGTGATGAGCGACAACACCACAGTGGTGGCTTATATCAACAAGCAGGGAGGTACCTTTTCGGAACAGCTATCCCATCTCACAGTAGAGATCCTGAGATGGTCCGAAGCCCACTCGATCTCACTAGTGGCTCGCTTCATTCCAGGCAAAAGGAATGTGCTCGCCGACAGTCTGAGCAGAGCGACGCAGATAGTGAGTACCGAGTGGTCTTTGGATCCTCAGATAGTCAACAAAGTCCTGACTTTGTGGGGTTCCCCGACAGTGGATCTGTTCGCTACGGCGCTGAACAACAAGCTCCCGCTGTACTGCTCCCCAGTCCCGGACCCCAAGGCTGTCTGGCAGGATGCCTTCCAACAACAGTGGGACAACGTCGATGTGTACGCCTTTCCCCCGTTCTGTCTGATGAGGAGGGTACTCAACAAGACCAGAACATCGGTCAATCTCTCAATGGCCTTGATAGCTCCGCTATGGCATCATGCAGAATGGTTCCCGGACCTTCTGCAACTCATCACGGAGATTCTGAGGCAGCTCCCTCCACGTCACGAGCTACTCAAACAACCACACTCCAACATCTACCACAAAGCGTAGCTTCGCTTTGACTTCACGCCTGGAGACTATCCAGCATCTCCTCACAGAGAGAGGATTTTCGCAACAAGTTGCGAACAGGATGTCTGGCCACCTGCGCAAGTCATCCGCAGGGGTCTACCAGGCGAAGTGGCAAGTTTTCTGTGGTTGGTGTCGTGGAAGGGGTATCTCTCCCCTCGATGCCACTCTACCAGCAATAGCGGAGTTCCTCGTTTATCTGCGGGAGGAAATGCGCCTTTCAGTCTCGGCGGTGAAAGGCTATCGCTCAGCTTTAAGTCTTGCCTTCAGGCTTAAAGGAATGGACATTTCCTCCTCGCTTGAACTTTCCCTTCTCATACGGAGTTACGAATTTACCTGCCCTCAGTCGGAAGTGAGACCTCCTCCATGGAACGTGGTTCGAGTTCTCAGGTCTCTCAAGAGACCTCCCTACGAACCATTACGCCAGGCTTCTGATCGCCACCTTATCTGGAAGACGGTTTTCCTGCTAGCTTTGGCCTCGGCCAAGCGAGTCAGTGAGCTTCATGGTCTCTCCTACGACGTCGCCCATTCAAGGGGATCGGGGGAGGTAACGTTCAGCTTCGTCCCTGAGTTTGTTGCCAAGACTCAGAACCCGGGAGTGCCGGACCCAAGGTTCGACTCCTTCCGGGTCTCGAGTCTCCGTTCTGTAACAGATGACCAAGACCATCTCCTACTGTGCCGAGTCAGGAGTCTGAGGTTGTATCTTAAAAGAACAGCTGCAATTCGCCCCCAGGTGTGGGCTTTGTTCGTGAGCACCGGGGAGACGAAGAGGAGGGTCACCAGAAATACTATCTCGGCCTGGATTCGCAAGGTAATTCACCAGGCCTTGAATCCTGACCCTCCTCCGTCACGTCGCCCTAGAGCGCATGACGTCAGGGGCGTAGCTACGTCGCTGGCCTTCAAGAAGAACTTTTCAGTGACTCAGGTCCTTCAAGCTGGGGTGTGGAAGCGTCAGACCACCTTCACGGCCCACTACCTGCAAGACGTGACACACAGGAGGCTCGATACGTTTTCTATCGTCCCTGTGGTGGCTGCACAATAGCTGGTCTAACCTCAGGCTCCTTATTGGACAAGTAGCAGAAGGATGAGGGCATTGTTATCTGGTTTTAGTCTACGTGAATGAAAAGATCTGCCTGGCCGTTATTCTTTTCTTCATCCTCTCCTCCCTTGGAGAAAGCAGCATCCTGGGTTCCTTGCACAGCTGACCTCGAACCTCTGCAGGTAAACCATGCTTCCTTGTGTTCCTAGTATTAAGTTGTGATACTGGCATGTCCCCATACCCTGACGAGGTGGTATTGGGAGAGTCCTAGCCTAGATTTCCATCTGAAGAACTCCAGGTCAACTTCCTAGGACGAGTCACATTTCACCTTCACACAAAGCTTATGTAGGCCGCAGCAGTTTCACAACTGCCAGCGAGGAGCAGGGACCCCTTACCCCTTGAGTTCCTACAAACTCGGGGTCAGGGTCCCCGGGCAAGCCAAAGCCAGTATGGCAGGGTACTAACCACCCTTCCTAAGGGTTAAGTCACCCCATGTAAATAGCGTGGTTTGTATTTCAGTTACGGAACAAATGACAAATTCGTAGATAATTTGTATTTTTCCTAACTATACAAACCTTAGCTATTTGCACATATGTGCCCGCCAGCCCTGTCCCCCAAGATAAGTCCTACCTCTAAGTAAAGTGAGCCTTTCACCAATGTGTGTGAGGGGGGGGGGTAGCTAGCTACCCCTCCTTAACCCCCCGCTAACTAGCGGCGGGGTAGTAAACCCTCGTTAAAACTTTTATGGCTTGTCATTCAGCTACCCCGAAGTAATTACCCCATGTAAATAGCTAAGGTTTGTATAGTTTAGAAAAATACAAATTATCTACGAATTTGTCATTTTTGGTGTTTGCATATGGGAAATAGAAGACTGAAGGATTAAATCAAATATTTTTTTTATGTAACTTTTAAGAAATATTTATTTGTTCCATCTCTTTATATAAACCTTCGCTATTTATAGGGATATTACTTTCGGCGAGGCTGGAAAATGAGCCATAAGACTTTTAGCGAGGGTTACCTACCCATTCCTGTAGTTAGTGGGGGTAGGGGGGATAGCTTGCTACTGCTCCCTTTAACACACCGGTGATTTAGGTAATTTTGGTTTTGGCTCGTTGTCATTCTTCATCCTCACCAAATTATATTTTGGACTGCCATTAATTGTTTTTTTTTTTGTGCTTTCTCTTTAAGAGTATGTGTATGTGTTGACTTTTGCCACCATGCGTACCTGCCCTGGACTTGAAGGCTGTCCCTGCGGTACCTTCATGTTGGCCATGGACACCAAACTCCACACCCTTTGTCCCACCTGCAGAGGTCAAAGGTGTGATTGTAGTTATATCTGTAATGAGTGTCGGGAGTGGTCTGCCTCCCAATTGGAAAGGTTCGGGTGACGGCGGAAGAAGAAGTCAAAGCGGAATATTTCTCTTTCCAAGGTTCCTTTGAAGGGAAAGAAACACAAGACCTCTTCTTCAGCCTCCCGACCTTCCACCGTTTTGTCCAACCTTCGTGGGGGAAACTTAAGTCCTTCATGTGTCTCCTGTGAGTGGCTCTCACCATCGGTTGAGTTGTCTCATAGAGACTCCTCTTCGGAGGATTGCTGGTATAGGTGAGCTTGCTGTTTCCACGTTTCAGAGCTCACCCTCCGCTTCGCCTGAGAGGTTGCCTTTGACCATCGGTGAAAAGGTGCTTCTTTGGCCTTGTCTTTGCAGCCGTTCCCCGCAGAGGAGCCTCTGCTTTAGTCGTCTTCTGGCCTTCAACCTTCGCCCATTCCTGGTCATTATCCTGACGACGCTGCTGCTAGTACTCGGCCATTGACTCTTCTGTGGATCGTTCGCGATCCCTATCAGTGGATGTTCGCCCTTCCAAAGGGCACATCGTTGGTCCAATTCGACCTTTGTGCCGACCTGCCGTCATCCTTCCTGTCTCTTGTACAGTACATCATCCGGATGTTCTTCCAAAGCGTTCAGCTGCACGCCAACACTTTCCAGCTCGCCAGCGCCTTGCAGTGCACCAGTGCTCTCCAACAGCATGTCAGCGCCACCCTGTATTCCAACGCTTTCAGAGCGTCTTCTCTCTCCAGTGCTTCGACATTTGCCTGACCACCAGCCTTCTCCTGCTCGTCCTCAGCACCCTCCAACCCCCCAGCAATCTACCGACTGCCGCCGCTCTTCAGCGTAGCCCCTCCATTCCAAAAAGCAGCGTTTGCCATTGTTTGCCAGCCAACCTACGCTCGCCAGTGCAACAGCGCTCCCCAGCTCAAGCTCGTCAGCGCTCCCCAAGACATCAGTGCTCTCATGCGCAGTCGTGGTCTCCGGCTCGCCAACACTCTCCGGCAGGAAAGCGCTCTCCAAACCAGTGTGTGCCAAAGCTCTCTCCAGCTCATCAGCACCCTCCAGCTCCCGGCGTTCTCCAACGCCCACCTGCGTGCCAGTGCTCTCTGCGCATTCACCGAAACTGCGCACCAGCATCCTCCTGCGCAGTGCCTTACTGCGCCCCAGCGCTCTCCTGCACGCCACCGCTCTTCTCCACAGAAGATCTCTCCGGCCCACCAGTGCCCGCCTATGCGCCTGCGCTCACCGGCGCACTTGCGCCATGGCCATGAGCAGACTCTACAAGCACCTATGTTTATTGAACATCAAATTGACAGGTCACCATCGCCTCATTCCCATCCCCGCAAACACATTACAGTGCTACCGGCGGGGAAAGGGGAAGGGGTCTTCACAGAAGGCTTGAGGATCCCGAAGCTGCCTTCCTCGATGGTGGACCCATCAACAGCTGAGACTCTTGACAGGGAACCTTTGGTTCCTTTCCCTTGAGGGGATCTTTCTGACAGTGTGTCGGTCAGTTAGCAGCCGTGGTTCAGTGCTCTTCGGAGCAACCTTACAGCTCCAGCAGACGTACTGCAAGGAACCATGGCTTCTTGTTCTCCCCTGTAGAGGAAGAGAGGAGTCTCAGATGCAATCACTTCCCTAAGGGTAAAGCTGACTCCTGTTAGGCCATCAAGGCCTGCTTTTCCTGCATCTTCCACCGGACACTCTCCTACCTCACCTCTGCCGAGAGTGTCGCGGGAAGGAGGGGTTTCTTCCCTTCCACCTTCGAAGGAAGTTTCCCCTCGCACGGATAGTTCTCCACCACCATTGGACTCCAAGACTCTTCCAAAGTCGTCTTCAAGGACCTCTAATTCTACAGATGCAGCCAGTCACTCAAGGGATGTCTGCAACCCACCCCGAAAAGAGCTCTCGGGGGTGGGAGAAGGAGACTTCGCTGCAAGTTCAGTGTTGGAAGGAGAGCAGAAAGTGTCGCAACATGCATTCTGGCAGGTTCAGACTCTCATGAGGGTTCTCAATTTGTTTACCAACCCAGAGATACGCCCACGAGAGGGCAAAGATTACACCCAGAAGCCCTCAAAGACCAGTGCCGCCTTGCATTGGTCTCAGGAGCTGAAGGGTGCCAGGCCTAAGATTGCCCTACAGTCTTCTGTGGTTGGTGTTGTGGAAGGGGTATCTCTCCTCTCGATGCCACCATTCCAGCAATAGCAGAGTTCCTCGTGTATTTGCATGAGGAATTGCGCCTGTTAGTCTTAGCGGTAAAAGGCTGTCGCTCAGCCTCAAACCTCGCCTTTAGACTGAATGGAATGGACATTTCTTCATCGCTAGAACTTTCCTTTCTCATACAGAGTTATGAACTTGCCTGTCCTCAGTCTGAAGTGAGACCTCCCCCATGGAAAGTGGTTCGAGTTCTCCGCTCTCTAAAGAGACCTCCCTATAAACCATTATTGCTACCTACTTTGGAAGACGGTGTTCCTGCTAGATTTGGCTTCGGAAAAGCAAGTTAGTGAATTCCCTGGTCTCTCATACGACATCGCCCATTCAAGGAAATGGGGGAGAGGTAACATTCAACTTTGTCCCTGAGTTTGTTACTATGACTCAGAACCGGGGAGTAGTGGATCCTCGATTTGACTCCTTCTGGATTTCGAGTCTTTGTTTTGTAACTGATGACCCTGATCATCTCTTACTCTGCCCAATGAGGAGTTTGAGGCTGTACCTTAAGAGAACAGCCGCAGCCTGTCCCTGTGTGCCCGCACTCTTCTCCAGCTCAGGAAGAACCAAGAGGTGGGTCACCAAGAACACCATCTCAGCATGGATTTGCAAGGTCATAGACCATGTGCTGAATCCAGACCCTCCACCTTCACGTCACCCCAGAGCTCATGGACATCAGGGGCGTAGCTACGTCCTTGGCATTCAAGAGGAACTTCTCAGAAACAGGTTCTTCAAGCTAGGTTGTGGAAACATCAGAACACGTTCACAGCCCACTGCCTGCAAGATATGACCCACAGGAGGCTCGATACGTTTTCTATTGTCCCAGTGGTGGCTGCACAACAGCTGGTATAATACCTCAAGCTTTTTATTGGACAAGTAGCAGAAAGTTGAGGGCACTGTTTACCCGTTTTTAATTCTGCGTGAATGAAAAGGTTTGACTGGCTCTTATTCTTTTCCTCATCGTCCCATCTCTTGCGGAAAGTAGCATCCTGCGTTCTCTGCATACGCTGAACTAAAACCACTGCAGGTAAACCATGCTCCCTTGTGTACCTAGTATTAAGCTAATACTGTTGCCTCCTCATTCTCTGGCGAGGTTGTATTAGGAAAGTCTTGGTTACAACAGTGTTTATTACAAAAGACTCAAAATAACTTTTATCTGGATGGTCACACTTCTAAATATATCAACATACAGCTTGCATAGGCCACGTCGTGATCAGGACAACAACTGCCCTGGGTGTTGGGAGTGGTCTGCGTCCCAGTGGGAGAGCTTTGGACATAGGTGCAAGAAGTCTTAAGAGAGATTCTATGCCTTCGGGGTCCTCATCGAAGTCAAAGAAACCTCTGACTTCCTAATTGACCCCGTGATCTCTTCCCGAATCTCTTACTCGATCAGTCTCCCGGGAAACGTTCAAGCAGAAGCATAGACCATTTAACACCAGGTCAACTTTGGGGTTCGAGGGACAGAACTTTGGTGATATTTTACAGATGTGGCCATCGCTGGGTATGGCTGGTCCCCTGTCAAATAAGGCGTTGGAGCTTCTCCATTGAGCTTCTGAGAGTAAGTGACACTGGCTTCATCTGAGGTGGATCTGTTTGCCGATGAGTGTTGTCCTTGGCTACCCTAGAGTTTCTGCCACCTTGCCCACAGAGGGGTGTTCCCTTTTGTCTTTGCCTGCTGTGGAACTATAAAATGAGACATAATTCATTTGTGTTTTACAGTGAAGCACCCTTGTTCTTGCCAGTTATCACTAGCTGGACCATAGAGAATGATTGCATAGCATTCATTACCATAGCATTTACTGTTTCTGTGTATTTCACAGACCATAAGTGGACCCTTCAGTGAAAATAGGCTAAAGGCTGGATACCATTTATCATGTATTATTTCTATCTCATGATTATTTTTATCACTGTCAGTCGTTTTCCCATCATAATATAATTGCGTCATATATATTGACAGATTTTCCATGGGTAGTGTTTCACATACACGTCCCCAGAAACAAGTGAACATTAAGTGGCATAGAAAGAGTTCAGCAGCAGTCAAAGTTAAGGGTTGTCATTGTCCAAACCCTGCTGACTCCCATTGTAGATAATGAACCACAATGTAGCGTGATTCTCCTTTAAGCTTGAAGCTTTCTTATGTCACAAGCTTGGAACTTTCATACGTCACAAGCTTAAATCTTTTTTATGCATTGGAACTTTCTTGTGAAAAGCATGAAGCTTTTTTATATCACAAGCTTAGAACTTTTTTATGTTCCAAGCTTGAAACTTTCTTATGAGACAAGCTTGGAACTTTTTTATGTCTAAGCCTGAAACAAGCTTTTTTTATGTCACAAACTTGGAACTTTGTTTGAATACTTTGACCTTGACCGAAAAGGCTTTTTTTTGGTGTTAATTGCTAAGAAATTTGCATCCTAAACCTAATGGGACTGTATTTTGAAAAAGAACTTTTATATCTTATATCTTATTTTTGGGGTGTGAGGGTGTCTTAAAATAAAGGAAAGGTTCTTGTGTTTTTGTATTGATATATGAGTGCCCAGTGAGTGGGTGGCTTTTTTTTTTTTTTTTAAATAATTTTTCTGTCTAGTTTTTATTCAATTCTTATCCCATCTCTTTGGAATGAACTTTTGTTGCCAAGTCGTCTCGCCTTCATTCAAGTATCCCCAGAAGGACAAATGCCCTCTTACAAGCTTAAGAAGTCTTCAGTTGTACACCTCCCCCCTCTCTCTCATTTGGGCGGCTCTTATCAAGACGAGGGAAACCAGTCGTCTTTCCTTGGCCCTCATCGCTCTCTTCTGACCACAGAAGGACTGGTTCCCAGACCTCTTTGTGGTCTTAGTGGAGCCTCCTGTCTGATTGCTAGAGAGATCAGATCTACACAAACAGCCTCACTTTCATCGTTTTCATCAGGGGCTCCACATGTTTCATCTTCATGCTTGGAGCCTGTCTGGAGGCTCTCAAGTTAAGAAGGCTTTTCGTTTTGTTAGCCTCAGACATTTGACGCTCTACACGTTGAGTTTATCTAGTCAAATGGGCAGTTTTTTTTTTGACGCTGGTGCCGGATGAAAGGTCATTCTTCATCCAGACCCTCTCAGTCTAAAATTGCAGAATTCCTGGTCAATCTTCACAGGGATGGAGGGTATCTGTTGTTCTTGAAAAGGTACGGGACAACACAAAGGCAACCAGAAAGAAACAACTTACCAAGTGAGTAATGTTACTTTGCCATAATAGTAGAACCAAAGCAAAGGCAGAGGGAGAGATATGGAATTGTTTGTGGTAAATGTTCCTGTCTGTGCAAGATTACTATAAAGCATTGTGCTGTTCATTCTTCTGGAGGAAGGCTCAGAGGTGCATAGCAGTATTAGTAAGACAATTTTGATGGTGACTGGAGAGGAAGTACAGTAAAGGAAATAAGACAATGGATGAACCATCTTTGTCTTTTTGAAGAGCAAAGGGAAAACTATTTAAAGAATAAAACCAATAATGTCACAGGAGATGCTGTGGATTATAGAATCTACAGAGGATATGAGATTTTTAGATGCCTGAAATGTGTAACAAGAACAGATAGAACACAGATCAAAGTCTGTGGTTTGTATGTTTAGGAAAAATGCAATTGTTCCGTAACCGAAATACAAACCACGCTATTTACATTGGGTTTACTTTCGGCGTAGCTGAAATGACGAGCCAATAGTTTTTAACGAGGGTTAACTAGCCCCGCGCTAGTTAGCGGGGGTAGGGGAAGGGGTAGCTTGCTACCCCTCCCCCCCCACACACCGGTGATTTGCTTCTCTTCACTTTTGGCTCCGGCGATGAACAGACGTGTCTGTCCATCGTCCTCGTTTGACAGCCTTAATCTTTTTTGCTTTTCCTCAGCTTGTGTGCGTTTGAAGTTGGCCTCACCCTTGGATATCCATCATGTGCAAGTGCCCTGGTATTGCCGGTCGCCCTTGCGGTACTTTCATGTCTGCGGTGGATACGGATCCTCACACCCTTTGCCCGCAGTGTCGAGGCCGACGGTGTGACAGAGAAAATAAATGTAGTGAGTGCAGGGAGTGGTCTGCCTCCCAGTGGGAGAAGCTTGGCCGCCGGCGTAAGAAGAAGTCCAAGAGAGACCGTTCTCCTTCTGGGGTTGCCTTGAAGGAGGAAGGCTCTCGGGACTCTTCTTTTGCCGCCCAAACCTCCTCCGAAGCTCCCCCTCGTCCGGCTACTAAGGAGAGACCGCCGAGTGGGAGCGCAGGCCCTAGTTCTGTTTCCTGACCTTGGGTTAGGGGAGAGGGCGTCGCCTCCCATAGCGGGGCGGCTCCCCCTCCTCCCCCGGGGGAGGTTATTGATAATGATTCGTTGTCTCATGATGATCTCTTTCAGCTTTGGGCTTCCTTGGGGCTGAAGGGCCTGCTCTCCGAGGAAGCCCTGATTGATCTTGTCCAGTTGGGGGCCGCTGTTAAGCAGTCGCCGGTGATAGCAGAGGTAGATCCTCTGTCTATCGTCGACGTGGTGGTGACAGAGGCTTCCGACGGGTTGGGGCAAACCTCTGCGGTTCCTGATGAGGATGACGTTGCTGAAGGCTCTCCTTCCCCTTCTGTACATCCTTCGAAGGGGGAGGGGAGTCCCACGGGTTCTTCTGCTGCCAAGCCTCCCTCTCAGGGGAGCGCATTGACTGAGACTCCCCTTCGGAGGACGGATGATCCTGATGACTCTCCTCGTGGCCGCCTTCTCCGTAAGGCTCACCGTCCACTGCGTCGTAAGGGCCTCCCGTCTCCCTATAAGGGTGCTAAGAGGCGCCTTTTTGAATCTTCTCCTTCCTCCGAGGGGGACTCTCCTCGCCGTAAGCAGCCTGCAGCTCCTGCCTCCTTAGACCTCTCCGGGGATCGATCTCCAACGCCTTCCAGACCTTCCGCCCCTGGTGCAGATGGACAGCAGTCTGACCTCGTCATCCGACGGGCAACTGTCCCTTCGGGGCAAAGGGTTGCCTCCCACGGTGTGGGGGCTTCCCTTGCGCGTCAGGGTTCCCCTGTGCGCCCTTCTGCAGTGTTAGCGTACTGGCGCTCTCCTGCTCGTCAGCGTTCCCCTGATCGCCAGCGCTCTCCTGTTCGTCAGCGCTCTCCTGATGATCATCGCCCCACTGCTCGCCAGCGCTCTCCTGAGTGCTCCGAACATCCTGCTGTTCCTGTTGTTCGCCCTGCGCGCCAGCGTTCTCCTGAGCGCCCTTCTGCAGTGTTAGCGCACAGGCGCTCTCCTGCTCGTCAGCGTTCTCCTGATCGCCAGCACTCTCCTGAGTACTCCGAACATCTTGCTGTTCCTGTTGTGCCCCCTGCGCGCCATCGGTCTCCTGAGCGTTCTAGATCTCCTGCTCGTCAGAGCGCACCTGCGCTCCCAGTTCCTGACACACGCCCTGTGCGCCCACGTTCACCCGCGCGACCTGGAACTTCGGTTCAGGTCTTGGACAAGGACTCTTCTTCTCCTCGCCCTCGCGATCCTGTTCGCCAGCCTGTTACAGCACAGCAACGCTCGCGGTTGCCTGTGCGTAGTTCTAATGCTACTGTACGCCCTCGCGCCCACGCTCCTCCTGTTCCTGAGGCCGTTCGTGAACGTTCGCCTTTGCGCAATGCGCCTGCAGCTTCCACACAGGATTCCACGCGTCGCCCTTCTGCTCGCCAGCGAACACAGACCGTCAACGTTCGCCTGCTCGTCGGCGATCTCCTGCGCGTCAACGATCCCCAGCGCGTCAGCGATCTCCTGAACACCGGCGATCTCCTGACCGCCCGCGTGATCTTTCGCCTGCGCTCAAGCGCTCTCCTACGCATCGGCGCCCAGAGGATTTGGAGAGACATGGGTCTCCTTCTTCCAGCTCAACCGCTCGCGGTCGCTCCCCTGCGCGTTTTATGCGCCATCGCTCGCCAACATGCCACCATGCCAACATGCCAATGCGCCAACGAGCCATCGCTCACCTACGCGCCAGCGTTCACCAACGCGCCATCGATCGCCTGCTCGCCAACGATCTCCCACACGTTACAGGTCCCCTGGACACCATCAACAGCCGTCGTTGGAGCGATCTCGTTCGCCCGCACGCCAACACGTTCCCTCTCCGACGCGCTCACTCGCCAGCTCGCCCTCGCTCTCACGTGCTTACTCGCCCACGCGTTCACTCGCCTACACGCCCGCGCGATCGTTCGTCTCCGCGCGTTTGCGCACCCGCGCTTCAACAGCTTCTTGCGAGCGACTCCTTAGTGTCGCCTACGCACGAGCGTCAGCGCGACTCCCGTTCGCGTCGGGTTCCGCAGCTCGCGACAGCAGCAGGGACGCGTGTCGCCAGACCGCAATCAGGATCGCCCCCGCCTAAGCGCAGGTCTCTGTGTCAGGATAGGGAAGACCCATCAGAGAGGTCAGAACAACTTTCTTCCCCTTTTTCTTCACAGGCAGGTCCAGTGGTGTCCACTCCGAAGGATCGCCCGATCCCCTTCCCTCCAGCGGGAATTTCGGACTCTGTGTCCGTGACTCGGCAGTCCTGGTTTGGTCCTCTGATGCGGGCGTTAGTGAAGGCTATGAAGCCGGCACTCGCCGATCAAGGACACAAACCAACGACGGCCTCGCCCCCGCTGAAGAGAAGGAGAGGAGTGGACTTCGTGGTGGCTTCTCCCAGGGAGAAGCTGGTTCCTTAGAGGTCCGCTTTCTCCTCCTCCTGAAGACGAGGCTTTTCCCTCCTCAGGAGAATCCAGTGAGGTAGCGGTCTCACCCTCGGCACCAAGGGGGGAGTCGTCTCCTCATGGAGGGGAATCGTCTCGCGTGGAAGGCACCTTCCAGGCCTCTTTGTTGGGGTCGTGTATCCCGCCCAGGAGGGAACCTAAAGACTCCAAGACAGTTCCGAAGTCTTCTTCGCGAATTCGCCTGGTTCCAGCTGCACCCCGGGAGAACGTCCACGCATCTCCCCAAGAAGAGATTCCGGGGACGGGAGACTTAGCGACCAGTCCGCAGGGAGGAGACCAGCAAGAGTCGGAGCACTCCTTCTGGCAGGTCCTGAGCCTTATGAGGCAACTCAATGGGTTCATGGATCCCGTGATCGCCCCCCGGGAAGGCAAGGACACAGTCCTGGATCAGGTGTATGGTACTCAGAAGCCCCCCAAGGCCAGCGCGGCTTTGCCCTGGTCCCAGGGGCTAAAGAGTGCCAGAGCCAGGGCCAATGCTCAACTTGCGGGTCTCGCCTCCTCCAGTCGTTCCTCTGCCGGGAACAAACTCCTCCCACCTCCTCATCTCCAGCAGAGGAGGTACTTCGAGATCATGGGGGAGTCTAGCCTCGCTCTTCCCCTCCATCATTCAGTAGAAGAGCTCGCTAGGGGAGTTCCCCTTGAGAAGCTCTCCGCCCGGCAGGTGACGTTCTCGGCGTCGAAGATCCTGAGCCATGAGAAGGTCGCGAAGTGCGCCATGCAGGCCACTTTGTGGCTGGATATCTGGCTAGGTTCTCTGGGCATCCTATTGCGCTGCGAGGATCTGTCTAAGGAGACCAATAGGAAGGCCCTGGAGACCTTCCTCCTCTCGGGCACTCGCTCCATCGAGTTCCTGGCACATCAGGTTACTAACCTTTGGGCCAACCCAGTGTTGAAGCGACGTGACGCGGTGACCGAGAAGATTCACCCGAAGGTCCCCGCTGTGGATGTCTGCAGGCTCAGGCACCCTTTCCTCCTTGGGGGGAATCTGTTCGAGCCACAGGACATGGAACGCACAGCTGAGAGGTGGAGGCAGTCGAGCCAGGACTCCCTCCTCCAAAGGGCCCTTACATCTCGGCCCTATAAACCTCCAGCTCCGCAGCAACCGCAGCAGCAGCCTCGCAAGACACCAAAGCAGGCATCGGCAGCTAAGAAAGTGGTGTCTAAGCCCCAGCCCTTTCCAGCCAAGGTCAAGAGGGGCGGTAAGTCCTCCAGGGGAGGCAAGACTCCTAGAGGGAGCGGCCGCGGCCGCAAACGCTAGGAGTGGCAGTCCGCCTGTGGGGGGATGCCTTCAAAGTTGCGTGCACAGGTGGCAGCAACATGGGGCCGATGCTTGGACGGTCTCTGTGATCGGCCAAGGCTATCGCGTCCCATTCACGAGATCTCTACCTCCCCTGACAGCGAATCCAGTGTCGTTGAGCTCCTATGCCATGGGATCGGTAAAGGGGCTAGCCCTTCGGGCAGAAGTCGAGACCATGCTCAAGAAGGATGCTCTCCAGGAGGTCGTCGACGGCTCCCCAGGCTTCTTCAGTCGACTCTTTCTTGTAAAGAAGGCGTCTGGAGGCTGGAGACCTGTCATCGACCTCTCAGCTCTGAACAAGTTTGTCAAGCAAACTCCGTTCAGCATGGAGACAGCGGACACGGTCAGACTTGCAGTGAGACCACAAGACTTCATGTGCACACTGGATCTAAAGGACGCGTATTTCCAGATCCCAATCCATCCGTCTTCCAGGAAGTACTGGAGATTCAGCCTAGACAGCAAGACCTACCAGTTCAAGGTGCTGTGCTTCGGTCTCTCCACAGCACCTCAGGTGTTCACCAGAGTGTTCACCCTGATTTCATCTTGGGCGCACAGGAACAGCATCCGTCTCCTTCGTTATCTGGACGACTGGCTGATCCTAGCAGATTCGGAGTTGACCCTTCTTCGACACCGAAACAGGCTTCTGGGACTTTGCCAGGATCTGGGGATCGTGGTAAATCTTGAGAAGTGTTCTCTGCAGCCGTCCCAACGACTGGTTTATCTAGGCATGTTGTTAGACACCAATCTCCACAAAGCCTTTCCATCAGACGACAGGATAGCAAGGCTGAGGAGGGTGGCACACCCTTCCTCTGGCAAGAAGAGCTTCCCTCCCAATCGTGGTTGCGTCTCTTAAGTCACCTGTCCTCCCTGGCTCGTCTGGTTCCAAACGGCCGTCTCAGGATGAGATCCCTGCAGTGGCGGCTCAAGTCCCGGTGGAATCAAGGATTCGAATCCCCGGACGTGCGGGTCCCGATAGGACCTTCGGAACAGGCGGACCTGCGGTGGTGGCTGGTCGACGAGAACCTGCGAAAGGGAGTAGATCTTCTCGTCCTCCCCCTGAAGTTGACACTGTTTTCGGAAGCGTCAAAAGAAGGGGGGGGGGGGGCGCACATTCTGAACCAGAGGACCTCAGGCCTTTGGTCAGAATCAGAAAAGTACCTGCACATCAACCTGCTAGAGATGAAGGCCGTCTTTCTGGCTCTTCAACAGTTCCAACGGACCCTGGCGGGTCACTCCGTGTTGGTGATGAGCGACAACACCACGGTAGTGGCTTATATCAACAAGCAGGGAGGTACTTTTTCGCAGCAGCTATCCCATCTTGCAGTAGAGATTCTGAGGTGGACCGAAGTCCACTCGATAACACTATCAGCTCGCTTCATTCCTGGCAAGAGGAATGTGCTCGCCAACAGTCTGAGCAGTGCTTCACAGATAGTGAGTACCGAGTGGTCTTTGGATCCTCAGATAGCCAACAAAGTCCTGACTTTGTGGGGTTCCCCGACCGTGGATCTGTTCGCGACAGCTTTGAACTTCAAGCTGCCCCTGTACTGCTCCCCAGTCCCGGACCCCAAGGCAGTCTGGCAAGATGCTTTCCAACAACGGTGGGACAACATCGACGTGTACGCCTTCCCACTGTTCTGTCTGATGAGAAGGGTGCTCAACAGGACCAGACTATCGGTCAACTGTTCGATGACTCTGATAGCTCCGCTATGGCATCACGCGGAATGGTTCCCGGACCTTCTGCAGCTCCTGACGGAGCTCCCGAGAGAACTCCCTCCACGACACGTGCTACTCAGACAACCACACTGCAACATCTTTCACAAGGCCGTAGCCTCGCTTTGGCTTCATGCCTGGAGACTGTCCAGCGTCTCCTCACGGAGAAGGGCTTTTCGCAACAAGTTGCGCAGAGAATGTCTCGGCACCTGCGAAAGTCCTCTGAGGGAATCTACCAGGCAAAGCGGAGAGTCTCCTGTGGTTGGTGTCGTGGGAGGGGTATCTCTCCACTTGATGCCACTATTCCAGCAATAGCGGAGTTCCTCGTGTATCTGCGGGAGGAAATGCGCCTTTCGGTCTCAGCGGTGAAAGGCTATCGCTCAGTCTTGAGCTTGGCTTTTAGGCTGAAAGAAGTGGACATTTCTTCCTCGCTGGAACTCTCTCTACTCATACGTAGCTATAAGCTTACCTGCCCTCAGTCGGAAGTGAGACCTCCTCCTTGGAACGTGGTTCGGGTTCTCAGGGCTCTTAAGAGACCTCCGTTCGAACCATTACGCCAGGCCTCTGATCGCCACCTGTCTTGGAAGACGGCTTTCCTGCTCGCTTTGGCCTCGGCCAAGCGAGTTAGTGAACTTCATGGTCTCTCGTACGACATCGCCCATTCAAGGGGGTGGGGGGAGGTAACGTTCAGGTTCGTCCCTGAGTTTTTTTGCCAAGACTCAGAATCCTGGAGTGCCGGATCCACGATTCGACTCTTTCAGGATCGCGAGTCTCCGTTCTGTAACAAGCGACCCAGACTAGCTGCTACTATATCCAGTGAGGAGTCTGAGGTATTACTTGAAGAGAACAGCTGCAATTCGTCCTCAAGTGCGAGCGTTGTTTGTTAGCACAGGCAGGACGAAGAGGAGGGTCACCAAGAATACCATCTCGACTTGAATTCGAAGGGTTATCCACCACGCCTTGAATCCAGACCCTCCTCCGTCACGTCGCCCTAGGGCACACGATGTCAGGGTCATTGCTACGTCCCTGGCCTTCAAGAGAAACTTATCTGTGACGCAGTTGCTTCAAGCTGGGGTCTGGAAGCGTCAGATGACCTTCACAGCCCATTACCTACAGGACGTGACCCACAGGAGCCTCGATACCTTTTCTATCGGCCCTGTTGTGGCTGCACAACAGCTGGTCTAACCTCAGGCTCCTTTATGGACAAGTAGCAGTAGGTTGAGGGCGTTGTTACCCGGTTTTAGTCTGCGTGAATGAAAGAGTATGTCTGACCCTTACTTCTTTCTTCATCCTCCCCTCTCTTGGGGAAGCAGCATCCTGGTCTCCGCATAGCTGACCTCAACCTCTGCCGGTAACCCATGCTTCTTTGGGCTCCTAGTATTAAGTTTAATACTGTCGCGTCCCCCATACCCTGACGAGGTGGTATTGGGAACGTCCTATCCTGGATTCCTATCTAAAGGTCTCAAGGTCAACTTCATAGGACGAGTCACGCTCTTTCCTCCACACACAACTTATGTAGGCCACACGTTCCTTGCGAAGCAAGGAACTTGTGAGGTGCAGGGGCTCTTTTTCTCAAGTGCTACTTACTGGGAGGTGGAGCCCGTTAAAAGCCAAAGTCAGTAAGGCTGGGGACTTTCCGCCCTTACTAAGGGGTAAGTCACCCAATGTAAATAGCGTGGTTTGTATTTCGGTCACGGAACAAATGACAAATTCGGAGATAATTTGTATTTTTCCTAACCATACAAACCTTAGCTATTTACACATATTTGCCTGCCAGCCCTGTCCCCCAAGTCAAGTCCTACCTCTAAGTGAAATGAAACAAATCACCGGTGTGTTGGGGGGGAGGGGTAGCAAGCTACCCCTTCCCCTACCCCCGCTAACTAGGGCGGGGGTAGTTAACCCTCGTTAAAAACTATTGGCTCGTCATTTCAGCTACGCCGAAAGTAAACCCAATGTAAATAGCTAAGGTTTGTATGGTTAGGAAAAATACAAATTATCTCCGAATTTGTCATATTACAGTACAGGTATTTTATGAATTTATTTTATTTTCAGAAAACTCTATTATTTTCATTGCTTTGCTCTTCTCCAACTGATTGTAGTTTTCTATTCTTCCAGACATTTCATCCCTAAGGAAGGAATCATCCACCTCTTGCCGCTAAAGCTTCTAAGCTACTGAAGTTATATGCAAAAGACGTAAGACTGGAAAAGAAAGGGTCATGTTGGAAGTTTTTGTTGTACAGTATGATGTCTGAGAATAGGAAGTTTAGTGTTAATTTCCTCTTTGAAGTCTATTGAAAATAATATTAAGGGGTTTGTCATCTTTTGATTGGGAGTGGATGATGAATTCTGAAGCACCTTTTGAATTTTCAATGAAAAGTGAAATTGAAGATCTATTTTCACCTGCAGTCGATCCAGAAAATAATGATACGTCTGGCAGTGTTGCTCTCTTTGATGATGGCGCTCTTTTCTTGGACCCAACAATGGAAGTCAAAGTAGAGCCAGAAATATTTGATTCTACCGAAAGCAACTTGAAAAATTCCTACAAGTACGATGCATCAGTGAGTGAAAACGGTTCAGTAAATTGGAAAGGGGATGTCGATGATGAGGAAAGTGTAGACACTTACTTAAGGACAGTTAAGGAAGAGGATAAAGGAAAAGAAAAGGGAAGACTTTCATGTGTAATCAGTGGAAGAGAATTATTACAGAAGGATGTTTTGAATGAAGAGGTGAATCAAATAAATGAGAAGCAGATAAAAAAAAGTATCTCTGGTAATGTTGACTCCAATGCTCTAGCTAGAAAGCGATGTACATGCAGTGAATGTGGGAAAATGTTTTCTAATCGATCTAGTCTTAGAATGCATTTAAGAATTCACACGGGAGAAAAGCCATACAAATGCGATGTCTGTAGCAAAACATTTACCCAGAAACAAAGTCTCACTTTACATTCAAGAGTTCACACAGGAGAGGAGCCATACAAGTGCGATGTGTGTAGCAAACCATTTACTTGGAAACAATCTCTCACTGACCATTTAAGAATTCACACGGGAGAGAAGCCATACAAATGTAATGTCTGTAGCAAAGCATTTACTTGGAAACAATCTCTCACTGACCATTTAAGAATTCTCACGGGAGAGAAGCCACACAAATGTAATGTCTGTAGCGAAGCATTTACTTGGAAACAATCTCTCACTGACCATTTAAGAAATCACACAGGAGGGAAGCAATACAAATGTAATGTCTGTAGAAAATTCTTTATTTTGAAAAATTATCTCGCTAAACATAAGAAATCACATGAGAGATCTATTCCAATATCATGAATGTGGCCAAAGAAATAATTTAAAATAGAGACTCGATAAACATTTAAGAACTCGCATGGAAGAAAAACCATTCATATGCAAGGACTGTGGTAAAGCTTTTTCTCTGAAGGTTTCCTCAAGAAACATCATAGAAGGAGGTGCTATAAAATCTGATTTTTAAATATTTAACTTAGCCGGTGAATATATAATAGCTGCTGCTCCAGCGGCTCGACAGAAAACACACACAAAAACTAGCGAGCGATCGCTATGAAGGTTGCGGGTGTGCCCACCAGCGCCAACTATCGGCCAGATACCGCATATACATGTAAACAGACCCAATTTTTTCTCTGTCGGCCTTAACGACAAGACGTATCAATACTCGCTGTATAACCTGGAGTTTTCTCAACATATTTGGTGAAGTACTTCCTTTTGGTTTGAGCTTTCGCAATGCAGGTATTTCATCTTCAACTTAAATCTTGAACTCGTTTTTGGATAGATTTAATTTTTGATGACTTTGGATTGTTTTTTGGACTTTCTTTGACTTTTAAATGGCCGACCCTTCCCTTAGTACGGAAGTGTGTTTTAGGCTTTTAGCAATTATCTTATCACGTTATAAATTAATTATAGATTTTCCTCTATATATTTTATATCTCAACCGCCTTTATTAGGCCTCTTCGATTAGCTTTCCATTTATAATAAACATCAAGATAAATTTTAATGATTTGTTTATATGCGACCTTTCCTGAGAGTAGGCGGTCCTAACTTGGAAACCGAAGTTAAACAACGTTGAGCCCTTTCAATCGTAAATAACTTTTACAGAGCAAATGATTTAAAACTTATTAAATGAATATTTTTTAGTAGATATTTTATGAAAGATTTTCTTTGAATAGTCTTCGTACTGTTTCAAAGATGAACTAACGTTTAGTTTATTTATGCTACGCAGTTTGCGCTCTATCGTTACGATAGGGAGAGAGTATCACGGTTTCACTTTGCAGAAAGAGTAAATCGATTCTGACGTTTTGTTCATTCTTCTTTCAAAGCTTAAATGTTTTAAATACTATTTTAAAGGAACTTTTTAATTGAAAAACCTTTCAGTTTTTTCCTTTGGTCAAATAACCTGTTTATTGACGAAAGGTAAGTGGGCTCTTCTCTTCGGTGCGAAATCAATAGAGAGAGAGTGAGAGAGAGATAGAGACGGAGAGAGAGAGAGGAGAGAGAACGTTCCGATCTTTATTCTCGTCCCAAGCGAGTAACGTTGTTCTCGAGTCAGTTTTTTACTCTCGTCCCTAGTCTCTGTACGGGGAGAAAGGATAAAACGTTTTTAGTTTTTATTCTCGTCCCAAGGCACTGTACGGTGAGAGATTGAAAACGTAGTTTTGAATGAACTAGTGTTTAGTCTCCTTCCCAGCCACTGATCTTTTTATCCTAAAATATGTTTACTGTTTTTTGCTTGTATTAATGTGCTTACATTATACGACTGATTTCGCAATTATAACCTTTTGATGAGGGTAGAATTGCGTGCTTCAGGTAGAAATCAGTTTTATTCATACCTAATGTGAATTGTTAAAAAATTCGAGTTCAGTGAAATAAGTGCAAAACAGAAAATCGTAGTGATAAAGTGATAATTGCGCATAGTGTTATCAGTGTTGCGACCGAGAGTTCGTCTGTTCGTGCCTGTCGTTCGCCTAGTCTGAGACCTCTTGCAAGCTCCCAAGCCCAGGGGAGAAGTAATGTCGTACGACTTATGGGTTCGAGAGGACTTGATCAGCGAACAGACGTTCCCTCTATGGTTTCAGGCGTGTCTCATCAACACCGCCCCTACCATAAGACGAGCGAGACGATTTTCTCCTCGTCATCCGAAGGCTTTTCACATAAGAAACCGTGGAACAAGGTTTCGAGGCCCTTTAAGCGAAAGTCAGTCCTTTCAGGACAGGTCCAGCGTCCTGGTTTTAACTATTAGGACAGCTCTGACCCTATGCAGTCATCGGAAGACTGCTCGCCGCCTTAACAAAAGCGTAACACAGGCTCCGAGAGTCTTTTTGTAGGCAAGGTTTTGCAGTCACAGACGTTACCCTCGTCTCTTACCGCAACCATTCCCGTTGATCCTAAAAGGGTTGTACGGCAAGACATGCAGAATAAGCTTGCCTCTCTTATGGAGGACTATTCTGCTGAGCAGGTTCACGATGATCCTCGCCGCTTAGCTGATCGAGATCCTGGCCGTCAGCCGCCCAAACGAACCTTTGCTCGTCCTGTTGACGTTGACGTTACAAAGTCACGTCAGTCATGTTTTGTAGAGCCTCACTCGATGCAGTCCAGTGTTGACTTTCAGCCGCTTGTGGACGTTCAGCCGCTGCCGCATGCTCTTGTTGACGTTCAGGACGTTCGCCAACCAGCGAAGTTGACTTGTTTTGACGTTGAGCGTCAAGCACCGCAGTCAAGAGTTGTTTTGACTGCTCAGTCTAGGCAGTCAAGGCAGTCTCGAGTTGACGTCGAGCGTCCTCCCGCACCTGTTGGTTGTTGCTGGTCAGTCCTTTAAGCAGTTACATGACATAGCGTCCTTGACTGCTACTGTTGCTCCTTTGCGTGTGGACTCTGCTTGTCAAGCATTGCCACCACGGCAGGTCTCTCCCTTGCTTGAGACTCGGCTATTGTCGGACAAGGTTCCTTCAGATGAGGAAGTTGCTGTTCCCCCTCCTACTGATATTCCCTTGAGGACTCTGTCAGACGGAGAGGAGCCTAAAGCTGCTCAGCCCCCTATGGACTTTAAATAAATCATGCTGATTTTTAAGGATCTTTGTCCTGATCTTTTTGTAACTGCTGCTCCTCGTTCGCCTAAACGTCAGAGTTTACACTAGGCCTAGCTACTTCGAAGCCGTTGTTTTATAAGCTAGTGCTCTCTCGCTCTTCTAAGAGAGCTTTACGTTTGCTAGGCGACTGGTTTATCACCAGGAGGAGTTTGGGGGAGACAGCCTTTGCTTTCCCTACTTTTAAGCTGGCTTATAGAGCGAGAGTCTGATATGACACGGGAGAAGTTCTCGGCTTGGGAGTTCCTGCCTCTGCCCAGATAGACTTCTCAAACCTCATAGACTCTCCCTGGCGCCTGGCCATGAGACGCTCCAAGATTTTATGGTCGACTTCAGAGCTAGACCATCTCCTGTTAGGAGTTTTTTCGAGCGTTTGAAGTTTTGCTGTACAATTATGTCATGCATAAACAAGGCTTTCAGGGATGGCTCCAGTGATCTGACAGCCACGTTCTCTGCAGGAACAAGTCCCTCAGGGATAGCTCCAATGATCTGGCAGCCATGTTCACTGCTGGAGTACGTAAGAGGCAAGTGCGCTCAATGTGTTCATTGTCAAGACAAACTTCACGATGAAGTCTACCAGGCTGTCTTGACAGCATTAATGGAAGGCGACTGGATGGTCTCTCTCGACCTTCAGGAGGCATACTTCCACATTCCTATACACCCGGATTCCCAACCGTTTCTGAGGTTTGTTTACAGGAATGTGGGGGTACCAGTTTCGAGCCCTGTGCTTTGGCCTCAGTCCTGCTCCTCTCGTGTTTACGAGGCTCATGAGGAATGTGGCAAAATCCCTCCATCTATCGGGGATCCGAGCCTCCCTGTACTTGGATGACTGGCTTCTCAGAGCATCGTCCAGTCTTCGCTGTCTGCAGGATCTACATTGGACGTTGAGTCTGGCTAGGGAGTTGGGACTTTTGGTCAACCTAAAAGTCCCAACTGATCCCATCCCAGATTATTCTATATTTGGGGATGGAGATTCGCAGTCCAGTTTTTTTTTCGGGCCTCTCTCTCTCTCTCTCTCTCTCTCTCTCTCTCTCTCTCTCTCTCTCTCTCTCTCTCTCTCTCTCTCTCTCTCGAACAAGCCCTGCTCGAAGTCCAACTAATGCTGAAAAGAAAACGTTTGTTCAGTCAGGAGTTGGAACAGTCTCGTAGGGACTCTCTCATCCCTGGAGCAGTTTGTCTCACTAGGGAGACTACACCTTCTGCCTCTCCGGTTCCATCTAGCCTCTCACTGGAACTAGGACAAGACGTTAGAGACGGTATCATTCCCAGTCTCCGAACCAGTAAAGGCATGCCTGAAATGGTGGGACAGCAATATCAGTCTGAGAGAGGGACTATCCCTAGCAGTCAAGAACCCAAACCACGTGTTGTTCTCAGACGCGTCGGATTTGGGTTGGGGTGCGACCCTGGACGGTCGGGAATGCTCGGGTCTGTGGACCTCAAGTCAGAAGAGCATGCACATCAACGGCAAGGAGCTATTAGCAGTCCACTTGGCCTTGATGATATTCGAAAGCTTCTTCGAAACTAAGTGGTAGAGGTCAACTCAGACAACACCACAGCTTTGGCGTACATCTCCAAGCAAGGAGGCACACACTCCTTCACGCTGCTCGAGATCGCAAGGGACCTTCTCTTATGGTCAAGAAATCGAGGCATCTCCCTGTTGACGAGATTCATCCAGGGGGACTTGAACGTCTTGGCAGACTGTCTCAGTCGGAGGGGTCAGGTGATACCCACGGAATGGACCCTCCACAAGGACGTGGGCAAGAGTCTTTGGGCTACTTGGGGTCAACCCACCATAGACCTCTTAGCCTCCTCGTTGACCAAAAGGTTACCAATCTATTGCTCTCCAGTCCTAGATACAGAAGCAATCCACATAGACGCGTTTCTACTGGATTGGTCTCTTCTGGACTTATATGCATTCCCACCATTCAAGATAGTCAACAAGGTACTGCAGAAGTTCGCCTCTCACGAAGGGACAAAGTTGACGTTGGTTACTACCCTCTGGCCCGCGAGAGAGTGGTTCACCGAGGTACTTCAATGGCTGGTAGACTTTCCAAGAAGTCTTCCTCTAAGGGTAGATCTGTTACGTCAGCCCCACGTAAAGAATGTCCATCAAAGCCTCCCCGCTCTTCGTCTGACTTCCTTCAGACTATCGAAAGACTCTCAAGAGCTCGAGGCTTTTCGAAGGAGGCAGCCAGTGCGATTGCAAGAGCGAGGAGAGCTTCTACCATTAGAGTATACCAGTCGAAGTGGGAAGTCTTTCGAGACTGGTGCAAGTCAGCATCTGTGTCCTCGTCCAGTACCTCTGTAGCCCAAATTGCAGATTTTCTTTTACATCTGAGAAAGGTTCGCTCCCTTTCAGCTCCCACGATTAAGGGCTACAGGAGCATGTTGGCTTCGGTCTTTCGACATAGAGGCTTAGATCTTTCCAACAATAAAGATCTCCAAGATCTCCTTAAGTCTTTCGAGACCTCTAAGGAACGTCGTTTGGCAACTCCTGGATGGAACTTAGACGTGGTCCTAAGGTTCCTCATGTCAGACAGGTTTGAGCCATTACATTCAGCCTCCCTGAAGGATCTCACCCTCAAGACACTTTTCCTAGTGTGCCTGGCTTCGGCTAAAAGGGTCAGTGAACTTCATGCCTTCAGTAAGAACATCGGCTTTTCTACAGAAAAAGCCACTTGTTCACTTCAACTTGGTTTCCTGGCCAAAAATGAACTGCCTTCTCGTCCTTGGCCTAAATCTTTTGATATTCCTTGCTTATCAGAGATCGTAGGCAATGAACTGGAAAGAGTATTATGTCCTGTTAGAGCTCTTAAGTTCTATTTAGCTCGTACTAAGTCATTACGAGGTAAATCTGAGGCATTATGGTGCTCAGTTAAGAAACCATCATTGCCTATGTCAAAGAATGCTTTGTCATATTTTATCAGATTTTTAATACGAGAAGCTCATTCTCACTTGAATGAGAAAGACCGATGTTTGCTTAAGGTTAAGACGCACGAAGTTAGAGCTATAGCAACCTCCGTGGCCTTCAAGCAAAATAAATCTCTGCAAAGTATTATGGACGCGACTTTTTGGAGAAGCAAGTCAGTGTTCGCGTCATTTTACTTAAAAGATGTCCAGACTCTTTACGAGGACTGCTACACACTGGGTCCATTCGTTGCAGCGAGTGCAGTAGTGGGTGAGGGTTCTACCACTACATTACCCTAATTCCAATATCCTTTTTAATCTGTCTCTTGAAATGTTTTTAATATTGTTTTTTGGGTTGTACGGAAGGCTAAGAAGCCTTTCGCATCCTGGTTGATTTGGCGGGTGGTCAAAGTCATTTCTTGAGAGCGCCCAGATTAGGGGTTTGATGAGGTCCTGTTGTATGGGTTGCAGCCCTTAATACTTCAGCTCCTGGGAATCTTTCAGCATCCTAAGAGGATCGCTGGGCTTCGTGAGGAAGACAGACTAATAAGGCAGAGTAATCGTCTAAGTCAACTTCCTTACCAGGTACCTTTATATATTTGGGTTTTGTTATGATATAACTGTCAAAAACTCTAAGCATATACGCTGTAAACTTAATTAACTCTGGTCTCTACCCACCACCATGGGTGTGAATCAGCTATTATATATTCACCGGCTAAGTTAAATATTTAAAAATGATATTTTTATTATAAAATAAATTTTTGAATATACTTACCCGGTGAATTTATAAATTAAAGGCCCCCCCTTCCTCCCCGATAGAGACCCAGCGGGATGAGAAAAAATTGGGTCTGTTTACATGTATATGCGGTATCTGGCCGATAGTTGGCGCTGGTGGGCACACCCGCAACCTTCATAGCGATCGCTCGCGAGTTTTTGTGTGTGTTTTCTGTCGAGCTGCTGGAGCAGCAGCTATTATATATTCACCGGGTAAGTATATTCAAAAATTTATTTTATAATTAAAATATCATATTTTGATCTGGAGTAAAGAAGAAAAAACAGAAAAGGTTATAAATGTGAGAGTTCTTACCCCTTCGCACGATTGCCCAGGCCGTCAGCTCTCAGAGTCGACAAGGTGACATGGTGCCTCCAAACAGCTCATGCGAAGCACAGGGTAGCCCCCCAGGTCAGGCACTAGCCAACCTAATATTGGTGAGTCTCCACTGTAAATATCGTAATGGTTTGTATGTAGTGCAGTAATAAATGACAAATTTGGAAAAAATTTGCATTTTCCCTATGTAGCCTATACAATCCTGGAGCTCTTAACACATACTGGTCCCGCTATCACCTTCCCCCAGGAAGTTCTGCCACAATTGCAAAGTGACTTTCAGTTACAAGTGGTGGTGTGAGCAGAGTGGTTGGTCCAACTCTTGCTCTCCCTTCGCTAAGTAGCTAAAAGTTTCACAGCTGGTTCCAACTGTTGCCAAAATGCATCTCTGCTGTAATGAGCTCCAGGTTTGTATATTTGGGAAAAATACAAATTATTTGCAAATTTGTCATATTAGCATAATTATTACTATTAGAAGCCAAGGTGCTAAAGCAAATTGCCACTAGCCCAAGGGACCAAAAAGTTGACAGTCTGGTGCAGTGAAGAAATAGGAATGTAAAGAATAAACTATATAAGAGAAAAATGAGATTATTTTAAGATAGATAACAATATTTAATAAATAAGCATTATAAAAACCAGGAAATGAAACATTGTCAACAGAAAAAATATTTGTACTAAGTTTGAACTTGGAAATGTCCGCTGATTTAGTTTCAGCTCCAGTAGTTGATTGGCTTGGTCACAGCCTAAATAAAGCTTAGAGAATGGTATACAGCATTAAGCCTTTTGAAACAATGTTGGTGACATTTTCTCTTTTTGAAAGTAATACTGGATGATTCTACCTGCTTCTTGTACTGTAGTGAAGTTATGAATGTTAGCAGTAAGGAAGAATCAAAATCCAGTCTACTTGTATTGGAATATATGAAGCCATGCAATTATTTAGAACTACTATTGTATGGAGATATCTTTTTGTTTGTTTGTTGAATATAAGTATAGTAATAAGGTAGAGAAGTATCATTATTTTTTAAGGATTTTGTGATTTAGTTGATGTAATCTCTTCTATGGTCTTATTGATTAGTTTAGGTTATATAAGTTTCATTGGATTGTCCTTGAGAGGAGAATCTTGATTAAAATATCTAAATATTTGGTTTCACTTTCATTTCCACAATTGCTCTTCTCAAACATTTCAATCTGCATTGGTCCCTCTGGAGAGAGAGTTTCTCGTCAAATCAATTTACAGCATTCTTAGTACAGTACTGTATTCAGGTTTCACAAGAATAAAGTTAAGATTTAAAGATATTTTGCTGAATAATATTCCAAGTCCCAGGGCTGGGTAATGTCCATAACCCAATTTATTTAAGAATAAATTCTACAGGTTTCGGTATTAATGTGAGTTTACTAAATTGAATATCTGATGTTATTAAGTTTACGGTATATTGATTGTATTACAGAGCGGTAATCATGTCCAGAGGCTGTCATGGTTTGTTTTTGGAAACTCAATTTGTTTGGGCTCATAGCTCACCCTATTGTTAACTCTATTACTAAGTGCAATCATTTGGGTTTAATTTTGGGACAAGTTTGTTTGTTCCGTAACAAAATACAAACCACGTTATTTACATGGGATAATTACTTCGGCGTAGCAGAATGACGAGCCATAAAAGTTTTAACGAGGGTTTACTACCCCGCCGCTAGTTAGCGGGGGTAGGGAGGGGTAGCTAGCTACCCCCCCCCCCCCTCACACACCGGTGAAAGGGTCACTTTACTTTTGGCTTGGGAAGAGATTAGACCTGTCTGTGCTCTCCCTTGCTTTGACTGCCATAACTAATCTGTCTTTTTGCTTTTTCTCTTTTGCAGTGTGATTGAAGTTGGCCTCTATTGATAATGCGTACTTGGCCTGGACTTCCCGGCCGCCCTTGTGGGACCTTTATGTCGGCGGTCAACACTGATCCCCACACCTTGTGTCCTCACTGTAGGGGCCTACGGTGTGATAGTGGTAATGTATGTATTGAATGTAGGGAGTGGCCTACCTCCCAGTGGGAGAGGTTTGCCCGGCTCCGTAAGAAGAAGGCCAAAAGGGATCTTTCTCCTTCAGAGGTTTCTCTGAAGAGAGAAAATTCCAGGAGTTCTTCTTCCGTTGCCCTTTCCTCCTCCGAAGCTCCCCCTCGAGCGGTCTCATCCGAGAGGCCGGCGAGTGGTAGCGTAGACCGCTGTGCTGTTGACCGATCATGGGGTGAGGGAGAGGTAGTTGCCTCCCATAGCGAGGCAGCTGCCCCTCCTCCCCCGGAGGAGGATTTTATGTCTAATAATGATTTGTTGCAGCTTTGGGCTTCCTTAGGGCTGCAGGGTTCGCCCTCCAAGGAAGCCCTGTTTGACATGATCAAACTGGGTACGGCCATCAAACAATCGCCAACTTCAGCGGAGATAGATCCCCTGTCTGTGCTTGACGTTGTGGTGACGGAGACATCCCGTGGGTCTAGCCAAACGCCCGCTCCTGTGGCTGAAGTAGCTGAAGGTTTAGATTCTTCCTCCGAACATCCTTCGAGGGAGGATCTAAGTCCCACGGTCTCTCCTGCCGGTGATTCTCCCTCTCGGGGGAGTTCACTAACAGAGACTCCTCTACGGAGGCCCATCGATGGTCAGCTTGCTGATCCCACGGCCCCTCGTGGGCGTATAAGGCGGAAGGCTCGCCCTCCCCTTTGCCGTAGAGGCCTTCCTTCCCCTTTCAAGGGGGTTAAGAGGAGCCTCTTTGGCTCGTCGTCACCACAGTCCTCTGCGGAGGAGACGACTCGCCGTTCACCAGTCCTGCCAGCTACCAACCTAGACCTCTCCAGAGTTCGTTCGCGATCGCCTTCGGATGATGGTCGTCCTTCGGGACATTGTGACCAGTCTCCCAGACCATCCACGTCTAAAGTTCCTGATGCGCGTGACGCGCCACCTGATACTGCCACTGCGCAGTCTCCAGGCCCTTCCGGGCTGAAGGGTCTTGAGCGCAAAACCATGCCTCTTGACCTCAAGCGCCAGGTTCCTCCTGTGCGCTCTCCTGTTGCTGTCGCTGCTGTGCCTGCCGCTGTTCCTGACTTAGCGCCACGGTGCTCACCCTTACGCGTTCGCGCCACCGTTCCTGCTACACGCCAGGGTCCCCCTGCGCGCCCACACCCTTCGGCGCCCAGGCGCCCTCCAGCAGTTTCTGATTTAGCGCGCCAGCGCTCACCTGCGCATACGCGCCCACCAGCAGGTCCTGACACGGTGCTCCAGCGCTCACCTGCCCGTACGTCTCCACCGGTGCCTCAGCGGCCACCTACGCTAACACGCCCACCAGCAGTTCCTGATACGGCGCTCCAGCGCTCACCTGCGCATACGCGCCCACCGGTGCCCCAGGGGCCACCTGCGCTCACGCGCCTACCGGCGCCCTGGCGTCCACCAGTTCCTGCTTCGTCGCGCACAGTCCAGGAGGCTCCTCTGCTGGCGCACAGGCGCCCACAGGCCCGTCTGGGGAGACGCGCGATACGCGCCCACGCGCGGTTCCAGCTCCAGCGCTCACCAACGCTCTTCGACATCTCAGCGCGTCGCCCAGGAGGCTCCCAAGTTAGCGCACGGGCACTCACGGCCGCCTCTGGGCTCTCCATCCAGACCGTGCGAGCTTGCATATGATGCAACCGCGCACGACGCTCCGGTTACGCGCCCTGTTCCTGCTACACGCCCCGTTCCTGTCTTCAAGGCGCCCAAGGTAACCCTTCAGCGCACACCTGAGCGCCCTCATCCAACCGCGCGGCCGCCGCAGCAACGCACTCCAGTGCGACCGCATCCTGATGCTCGCCATGCGCGCCCACGATCGCCGGCACGCCCACAGGCGAGCATGCCGGTCCTATCAGATCAGCGCCAACCTCCGCTCCAACGCGCCACCCCGGTCGCTCGCGATCCTGCTTCAGTGCTCACGCGCCCTCGTCCGGTTCTTCCGGGCACGCGCTCAGGTGCCCCCGTTATCTTG
This sequence comes from Palaemon carinicauda, assembly GCF_036898095.1. Classification (NCBI taxonomy): domain Eukaryota; kingdom Metazoa; phylum Arthropoda; class Malacostraca; order Decapoda; family Palaemonidae; genus Palaemon; species Palaemon carinicauda. The sequence continues at coordinate 99,006 of NW_027168827.1, read as the reverse complement.
CATCTCTGCTGTAATGAGCTCCAGGTTTGTATATTTGGGAAAAATACAAATTATTTGCAAATTTGTCATATTAGCATAATTATTACTATTAGAAGCCAAGGTGCTAAAGCAAATTGCCACTAGCCCAAGGGACCAAAAAGTTGACAGTCTGGTGCAGTGAAGAAATAGGAATGTAAAGAATAAACTATATAAGAGAAAAATGAGATTATTTTAAGATAGATAACAATATTTAATAAATAAGCATTATAAAAACCAGGAAATGAAACATTGTCAACAGAAAAAATATTTGTACTAAGTTTGAACTTGGAAATGTCCGCTGATTTAGTTTCAGCTCCAGTAGTTGATTGGCTTGGTCACAGCCTAAATAAAGCTTAGAGAATGGTATACAGCATTAAGCCTTTTGAAACAATGTTGGTGACATTTTCTCTTTTTGAAAGTAATACTGGATGATTCTACCTGCTTCTTGTACTGTAGTGAAGTTATGAATGTTAGCAGTAAGGAAGAATCAAAATCCAGTCTACTTGTATTGGAATATATGAAGCCATGCAATTATTTAGAACTACTATTGTATGGAGATATCTTTTTGTTTGTTTGTTGAATATAAGTATAGTAATAAGGTAGAGAAGTATCATTATTTTTTAAGGATTTTGTGATTTAGTTGATGTAATCTCTTCTATGGTCTTATTGATTAGTTTAGGTTATATAAGTTTCATTGGATTGTCCTTGAGAGGAGAATCTTGATTAAAATATCTAAATATTTGGTTTCACTTTCATTTCCACAATTGCTCTTCTCAAACATTTCAATCTGCATTGGTCCCTCTGGAGAGAGAGTTTCTCGTCAAATCAATTTACAGCATTCTTAGTACAGTACTGTATTCAGGTTTCACAAGAATAAAGTTAAGATTTAAAGATATTTTGCTGAATAATATTCCAAGTCCCAGGGCTGGGTAATGTCCATAACCCAATTTATTTAAGAATAAATTCTACAGGTTTCAGTATTAATGTGAGTTTACTAAATTGAATATCTGATGTTATTAAGTTTACGGTATATTGATTGTATTACAGAGCGGTAATCATGTCCAGAGGCTGTCATGGTTTGTTTTTGGAAACTCAATTTGTTTGGGCTCATAGCTCACCCTATTGTTAACTCTATTACTAAGTGCAATCATTTGGGTTTAATTTTGGGACAAGTTTGTTTGTTCCGTAACAAAATACAAACCACGTTATTTACATGGGATAATTACTTCGGCGTAGCAGAATGACGAGCCATAAAAGTTTTAACGAGGGTTTACTACCCCGCCGCTAGTTAGCGGGGGTAGGGAGGGGTAGCTAGCTACCCCCCCCCCCCCTCACACACCGGTGAAAGGGTCACTTTACTTTTGGCTTGGGAAGAGATTAGACCTGTCTGTGCTCTCCCTTGCTTTGACTGCCATAACTAATCTGTCTTTTTGCTTTTTCTCTTTTGCAGTGTGATTGAAGTTGGCCTCTATTGATAATGCGTACTTGGCCTGGACTTCCCGGCCGCCCTTGTGGGACCTTTATGTCGGCGGTCAACACTGATCCCCACACCTTGTGTCCTCACTGTAGGGGCCTACGGTGTGATAGTGGTAATGTATGTATTGAATGTAGGGAGTGGCCTACCTCCCAGTGGGAGAGGTTTGCCCGGCTCCGTAAGAAGAAGGCCAAAAGGGATCTTTCTCCTTCAGAGGTTTCTCTGAAGAGAGAAAATTCCAGGAGTTCTTCTTCCGTTGCCCTTTCCTCCTCCGAAGCTCCCCCTCGAGCGGTCTCATCCGAGAGGCCGGCGAGTGGTAGCGTAGACCGCTGTGCTGTTGACCGATCATGTGGTGAGGGAGAGGTAGTGGCCTCCCATAGCGAGGCAGCTGCCCCTCCTCCCCCGGAGGAGGATTTTATGTCTAATAATGATTTGTTGCAGCTTTGGGCTTCCTTAGGGCTGCAGGGTTCGCCCTCCAAGGAAGCCCTGTTTGACATGATCAAACTGGGTACGGCCATCAAACAATCGCCAACTTCAGCGGAGATAGATCCCCTGTCTGTGCTTGACGTTGTGGTGACGGAGACATCCCGTGGGTCTAGCCAAACGCCCGCTCCTGTGGCTGAAGTAGCTGAAGGTTTAGATTCTTCCTCCGAACATCCTTCGAGGGAGGATCTAAGTCCCACGGTCTCTCCTGCCGGTGATTCTCCCTCTCGGGGGAGTTCACTAACAGAGACTCCTCTTCGGAGGCCCATCGATGGTCAGCTTGCTGATCCCACGGCCCCTCGTGGGCGTATAAGGCGGAAGGCTCGCCCTCCCCTTTGCCGTAGAGGCCTTCCTTCCCCTTTCAAGGGGGTTAAGAGGAGCCTCTTTGGCTCGTCGTCACCACAGTCCTCTGCGGAGGAGACGACTCGCCGTTCACCAGTCCTGCCAGCTACCAACCTAGACCTCTCCAGAGTTCGTTCGCGATCGCCTTCGGATGATGGTCGTCCTTCGGGACATTGTGACCAGTCTCCCAGACCATCCACGTCTAAAGTTCCTGATGCGCGTGACGCGCCACCTGATACTGCCACTGCGCAGTCTCCAGGCCCTTCCGGGCTGAAGGGTCTTGAGCGCAAAACCATGCCTCTTGACCTCAAGCGCCAGGTTCCTCCTGTGCGCTCTCCTGTTGCTGTCGCTGCTGTGCCTGCCGCTGTTCCTGACTTAGCGCCACGGTGCTCACCCTTACGCGTTCGCGCCACCGTTCCTGCTACACGCCAGGGTCCCCCTGCGCGCCCACACCCTTCGGCGCCCAGGCGCCCTCCAGCAGTTTCTGATTTAGCGCGCCAGTGCTCACCTGCGCATACGCGCCCACCAGCAGGTCCTGACACGGTGCTCCAGCGCTCACCTGCCCGTACGTCTCCACCGGTGCCTCAGCGGCCACCTACGCTAACACGCCCACCAGCAGTTCCTGATACGGCGCTCCAGCGCTCACCTGCGCATACGCGCCCACCGGTGCCCCAGGGGCCACCTGCGCTCACGCGCCTACCGGCGCCCTGGCGTCCACCAGTTCCTGCTTCGTCGCGCACAGTCCAGGAGGCTCCTCTGCTGGCGCACAGGCGCCCACAGGCCCCTCCGGGCCCGTCTGGGGAGACGCGCGATACGCGCCCACGCGCGGTTCCAGCTCCAGCGCTCACCAACGCTCTTCGACATCTCAGCGCGTCGCCCAGGAGGCTCCCAAGTTAGTGCACGGGCACTCACGGCCGCCTCTGGGCTCTCCATCCAGACCGTGCGAGCTTGCATATGATGCAACCGCGCACGACGCTCCGGTTACGCGCCCTGTTCCTGCTACACGCCCCGTTCCTGTCTTCAAGGCGCCCAAGGTAACCCTTCAGCGCACACCTGAGCGCCCTCATCCAACCGCGCGGCCGCCGCAGCAACGCACTCCAGTGCGACCGCATCCTGATGCTCGCCATGCTCGCCCACGATCGCCGGCACGCCCACAGGCGAGCATGCCGGTCCTATCAGATCAGCGCCAACCTCCGCTCCAACGCGCCACCCCGGTCGCTCGCGATCCTGCTTCAGTGCTCACGCGCCCTCGTCCGGTTCTTCCGGGCACGCGCTCAGGTGCCCCCGTTATCTTGCATCTCTGCTGTAATGAGCTCCAGGTTTGTATATTTGGGAAAAATACAAATTATTTGCAAATTTGTCATATTAGCATAATTATTACTATTAGAAGCCAAGGTGCTAAAGCAAATTGCCACTAGCCCAAGGGACCAAAAAGTTGACAGTCTGGTGCAGTGAAGAAATAGGAATGTAAAGAATAAACTATATAAGAGAAAAATGAGATTATTTTAAGATAGATAACAATATTTAATAAATAAGCATTATAAAAACCAGGAAATGAAACATTGTCAACAGAAAAAATATTTGTACTAAGTTTGAACTTGGAAATGTCCGCTGATTTAGTTTCAGCTCCAGTAGTTGATTGGCTTGGTCACAGCCTAAATAAAGCTTAGAGAATGGTATACAGCATTAAGCCTTTTGAAACAATGTTGGTGACATTTTCTCTTTTTGAAAGTAATACTGGATGATTCTACCTGCTTCTTGTACTGTAGTGAAGTTATGAATGTTAGCAGTAAGGAAGAATCAAAATCCAGTCTACTTGTATTGGAATATATGAAGCCATGCAATTATTTAGAACTACTATTGTATGGAGATATCTTTTTGTTTGTTTGTTGAATATAAGTATAGTAATAAGGTAGAGAAGTATCATTATTTTTTAAGGATTTTGTGATTTAGTTGATGTAATCTCTTCTATGGTCTTATTGATTAGTTTAGGTTATATAAGTTTCATTGGATTGTCCTTGAGAGGAGAATCTTGATTAAAATATCTAAATATTTGGTTTCACTTTCATTTCCACAATTGCTCTTCTCAAACATTTCAATCTGCATTGGTCCCTCTGGAGAGAGAGTTTCTCGTCAAATCAATTTACAGCATTCTTAGTACAGTACTGTATTCAGGTTTCACAAGAATAAACCCTCTTAATGAGAGAATGCCTTGATGAAGTCATTAAGCTTCAGCACGGCATTTAATTCCCGTGCTGAAACTTGGTGACGGGCAAGAGGGCTCTCGAACTTGGGGAAATTGCTCCCCCAGTTCGAATCTAAATTTCTTTCTCTTACCTTTTTCTTTTTCTCAATACTACTTCGACCTTATCCTAATTTCACAAACTTTCTTTAGTCTTGCTTTCCAAGCTCTATGAGAAAAATTTCCCTCATTATATGTGTGTATATATTATGTACATATATATTTATTTATTTTTTTTTTCTTTTCTCCTATGGCTTGGATGTTTTCACATCCATTGTAGCCCCGGCGGGGATGTTCATACATCCTTTATTGCTGCCTGCTTTGATGAGTGGGAGGAGGTATCACGGTTGGGAGGTGTTTGCATTCAAAGCTATATATGAGAGTATTGGATGATTTCAGCCATCCCGAAGATGGTTTGGACCTTTTTGGCGGAACTATTCTCAAGTGTTGGGTCTTCGGAATCCAGGGGGATCCAATGCTTGGGGTAGGACTCTCGGCTTTTGGCCGGAAGCCCCTCATTATAGATATGGGGAGGATGATTCCATAATTTCTTGGTCTCAGTCCTAACAGGCGGGTTCAGCTTACACCTGTGCCTCTATATCTATTTTGATGCTATCCTTCGGGTAGGGTATGGAGTGGACCATCTGGGAAGTATACTCTCATTGTGCCGATAGTAGAGAGTGCAAATTTCCTTTCCGACGCGTGATGGCCTAACATTCTCGAGCAGGTACATCAAACTAACTCTTTTGCCTCTCTTTACTATAATGGATTCTTTAAGGAACGAACCCCCATCCCCTGGATACGCTGACTCTCCCCCGGCACTGTTGACGACCTCTGCTAATGTGATAAGGGATAGCTCTGTTGATGACCTCGGAACGGGAAAGGACCATTCTACTGATATTTCTAAATCGAGTAATTTGGGTAACACGAGGAAACTTCGAATCCTCCATGTTACACAAATTTCAATAGAAACAAATTATGATGATCTATGTAAAGCATTTGAATGCTATGGATGCATAAAAGAAATAAGGATGAAACTTGAAGCTGAAACTTGGGATTCATGGATATCTTATAGTAGTTATGACGAAGCATTTAGTGCAATAAGTAATTTGAATAATATTAAAATTAATAACTTGAATGTTGCGGCTGCTCTCTGCGATAAGGTACCAAAAGATTTAGATGTGTACAGGCCTGCCGATTGGTTGGAAAAAAGCGCAGATGTAGTCATGCCCTCCCAGAGAAATCCAAAACCACCGATGTGGCTTATAGCTGAATCAAAGGGGGTTACAGGGAATTATTTTAAAATATGCAAATTGATTCAGAAAAAAGTAGGAACTATTGCACCAGGCGATATATCTCGTTTCGGAAAAAATAGTTTCCTTATCCATGCCAAATCCAGTACACAGTCGGTAATATTGTCCAATATGAAAATAAATAATGATGACATTAAGTTAGATGTCAAACCCCACCTAAATTTTAGCTACGGAAGGGGCGTAGTTTTTAACAGAGACCTATATGATTTTACAGAGGAGGAGATACTGGCCATGTGTCCATTAAATGTTTGGAAAGTTCATAAAGTCCCAGGTACATCAATGATAATCCTTACGTTCCAGGATGCTGATGTACCTTTTCATATTATTATCGAGAACGAAAGGATTAAAGTAAGACCCTTCAAGCAGAAGCCATTGCAATGCTTTAATTGTTTTAAATTTGGGCACCCGTCCAAAGTTTGCAAAAATGAGAAGATGTGTGGTATTTGCTCCAAATCTTACCATGGAGAGTGTGCACTTGGAGCCAGGTGTTTAAATTGCAGCTCGAATCACAAATCCACAGACAAGATTTGCGAGCTATATAAGTTGGAGGAAGCTGCCCTCAACAAATCAAACTTAGAACACATAAGTGTGACCCATGCCAAAAGACTATTAAATAAATCAAATACATATGCTAAGGCATTAAAATCAAACCAACCTAGCACTGCCAATAGCTCAAAAAAAAGTATACTATCTGACAAAATGTCAAATAACGAGGTAACCTTATCACCTCCTGAGGCTTTACCACGGTGTATTAACACTAGGTCATTGCCCATTGCTGTACAGCCTTCAGCCGCCATTACAAAAAGTAATACAAACCTCTCTCAGGCCATGTCCTTGCCTGATCTGATTGAGGTTCCACTTAGGACTAACTTACCTGATGCACCTGTTGTGGGAAAGGTGCAAAAACCTCGAATCCCACCATCTATTAATCGCAAAAGAGAGAGACCTCCATCTCTCTCTCCACCCTCCATTAGAAACGTTAAGGTTATGACATCAAATAAATTTGATGTTTTGTCTGTTGATGTTTCTAATGAACCAGAAGATGGACTGAATAAATCAGAAATTCAAGTTGAGGTCCACCATCCACCTCAACAAATAGATAAAAAGAATACAAAGAAAATCACCAACGTTAAACCCAACATAACAAGACCACCTCTGAAGAAACCTACTGGTAATAATGTTACATTAAAAACTGCTAATGGGAAGACCTCATCCAAGATGTCTTCCAGAAATAATCCATAGTTTTCTCCTCCATTTTGCAATGGAACTGTCAGGGTTTCAGGGCGAAATATGAAGAACTTAAGCTCCTAATTCATGAGCATTCCCCCATAATTGTATGTCTACAGGAAAGTATGCTTGATTCTAACACTCCTAGTCCTCGAGAGTATGTTAGCTATAGAACACCATATAATCAACAAGCAGGGAGCCATGGCGGAAGTCTCATGTACATTCGTCGAGATGTTCCCCAAATACCCATGTCTATACGTACAACCCTGCAGGCAGTTGTTGTACAAATTGATATAGGGAGAAAATATACAATATGCTCTCTGTACTTACCTCCAAATGATAATATTTTATATGATGATTTAGCAGAGGTCATTCAACAACTCCCTCAACCTTTTCTCTTACTGGGAGATATGAATGGTAGACATCCTTTATGGGGTGATGTTTTGGCCAACACAAGGGGCAATATTATCTCATCAATTGTGGAGAATGAGGATGTGGGACTCCTTAATACAGGAGAGCCCACACACTTCCATGTTCAGACAGGTACTTTGTCATGCATTGACCTTTCAATTGCAAGCTCTAACTGCCTTCTTGATTTTGATTGGAGGACATTAGATGATTGGCATACTAGTGATCATGCACCAATCATTATAAACACCAACAAGGGTCCGCCTTTGCAAAGATCGCCACGTTGGAATCTAGACAAGGCAGACTGGGTTAAATTTTCTGACCTAAGTGAAATCGAAGGGAGAGCAGAACAGTTTGAAAGTGTTGATGATGCCATAGACCTACTGAATGGAACTCTTCATACAGCAGGAGTCAATTCAATTCCCAAAACAACAGGGTTATTCAAACGACGACCAGTCCCGTGGTGGTCTTCAGAACTAACTGCACTCCACAGAGCCACAAGAAGATCTCTAACACGATTGCGTAGACGCAGAACTGATGAGAATTTAATAATGTACAAGAAATGTAGAGCACAGTTCCGTCGTGCCATGAAAGAAGCAAGGCGCCAGTCATGGATGTCTTTTGTTTCCTCTATTAACAGTAGAACACCACCATCTTCTGTGTGGAGGAAAGTAAAAAAGATAGCTGGCAAATTCACCCCCAACCCACCACCAGTGTTGAAGGTGAATGGCCAGTATGTAACTGAAGCAAATGAAGTTAGCAATGCCCTGGCTAATCATTTTTCAAATGTATCCAGCAAGTGTGAAGGAGCCCCTGGTCACCAGTATAGGAGCACTGAAGAAAAGAAAATTTTAAATTTTGCAACAAGAAGGGAAGAGTCGTATAATTCTCCTTTCACTGAAAGAAAATTTGATTCCGCACTTGCTCATTGCAACGATACAGCCCCTGGACCCGATGGAATTCCATATGCAATGATTAAACATGTACATTCTAATACAAAGCTATTTATTTTAAGCATTATTAATAGAATATGGCATGATCATAGTTACCCAAGTGTTTGGGAACTAGCCATTATTTTAGCCTTTTTAAAACCCGGTAAAGACAAGTTTTTAGCAGCAAACTATCGTCCTATTGCATTGACATCTTGTTTATGTAAAATCATGGAGAAGATGGTCAATGCAAGGCTGATATGGTACCTTGAAAAGAAAGGTATTTTATCACCGATTCAATGTGGATTCCGAAAAATGCACTCAACGACTGATGTGTTGATACGACTTGAGTCCTCCATTTGTGAAGCCTTTGCTTCCAAACAGCACCATGTTACAGTATTTTTTGACCTTGAAAAGGCATATGATACCACATGGAGATATGGTATTCTTAAAACCATTCATGAATTGGGATTGAGAGGAGAGCTGCCACTATTTATTCAGGCATTTCTTTCACGTAGAGTTTTTCAAGTGAGAGTGGGGGAAACTCTATCAGAGAGTAAGTGCCAGGAAGAAGGAGTTCCTCAGGGTAGTGTGCTGAGTGTAACCCTTTTTGCACTAGCAATTAATGGGATATCCTCAGCCATTCCCCAGGATGTTCTCTCAACACTATTTGTGGATGATCTCTCAATATCATTTGCTGGCACTAGAATGGCAATGGTTGAGAGAAAAATCCAACTCTCTATTGATAAAATTATCCAGTGGGCTGACATGAATGGATTTAAGTTCTCGACAAGTAAAACTACCATTGTCCATTTTTGTCGTATCCGGGGAGTACATCCAGACCCGGATATATACATTAAAGGTCAACGGATACCATGTGTATCGGAAACCAAATTTTTAGGTTTGATATTTGACTGTAGACTTACATGGGTTTCTCACCTAAAAGCGCTAAAAGCTAAATGTGTTGAAGCTCTGAATATCTTAAAAGTATTGTCCCATACATCATGGGGGGCAGACCGCAATACTATTTTAAAATTATACAAGGCCTTGATTTTTTCCAAAATTAGTTATGGTTGTGAGGTATATTCTTCAGCCACCCCAAGCCGGTTAAAAATATTAGACTCGATACATCATGCAGGTATTAGATTATCTACTGGAGCTTTTAAAACCTCGCCTATCCCAAGTCTCCTTGTTGATGCTGGAGAGTTACCTCTAGACCTTTACCGAGTGTCTTCCATTCTTCGGTTTTGGTTTAGATTGCAAAGACTCCCTAGCTCTCTAGCCTTTCAGACTGCAAGCCTTGTAAGACACGCATCATACTTTGAGTTGCACCCAAAATCTCCTCAACCTTATGGCTTTCGGGTGAAACGATTTTTAAATAGTCTGGATATAATTAGAAATAAGGTACTTCCATTCGAGGTATCATCAACGCCTCCATGGAAATTACCTGACATATCGTTTTGTAAATACTTTATTGGAGTTAAGAAGAATATGACTGACTTAGAATCCAGGTCTCTTTTTATGGAACATGTCGAAGAACATAGGGGATCGACTTTTATATATACTGATGGCTCCAAATCTGATGCTGGCGTTGGATTTGGAGTACATAGTAATTATTTTAATTGTAGAGGTGCACTTCCTCTAACAGCTTCCATATTTACTGCCGAACTGTATGGCATATTAACCGCTATTGAGAAAATAGCTTTGGAAAAGGAGGGTAATTTTACAATTTTTAGTGATGCAAGGAGTGTTCTTCAAGCTTTAGAAGTTTTTAATTCTAGTAACCCTCTAGTTTTAAAGATTTTAGAATGGCTTTTTATTATTGGACGGAAAGGTATAACTGTTCGATTTTGTTGGGTTCCAGCACATGTAGGTGTGTCTGGGAATGAGAAGGCAGATTTACTGGCAAAGAATGCGGCATCCGAGTTGCTACCAAGAAGGTATCCCATTCCATGTAACGATCTCCTACCTTACATCAAGAAATTGGTTTGTGATAAATGGCAACAGCACTGGGACAGTCAAGACGGCAATAAAATGAGGGAAGTAACATATATCATATCACCTTGGAGGTATAACATGATTCCCCGAAAATGGGGAGGCCGGCGAGTGGTAGCGTAGACCGCTGTGCTGTTGACCGATCCTGGGGTGAGGGAGAGGTAGTTGCCTCCCATAGCGAGGCAGCTGCCCCTCCTCCCCCGGAGGAGGATTTTATGTCTAATAATGATTTGTTGCAGCTTTGGGCTTCCTTAGAGCTGCAGGGTTCGCCCTCCAAGGAAGCCCTGTTTGACATGATCAAACTGGGTGCGGCCATCAAACAATCGCCAACTTCAGTGGAGATAGATCCCCTGTCTGTGCTTGACGTTGTGGTGACGGAGACATCCCGTGGGTCTAGCCAAACGCCCGTTCCTGTGGCTGAGGTAGCTGAAGGCTTAGATTCTTCCTCTGAACATCCTTCGAGGGAGGATCTAAGTCCCACGGTCTCTCCTGCCGGTGATTCTCCCTCTCGGGGGAGTTCACTAACAGAGACTCCTCTTCGGAGGCCCATCGATGGTCAGCTTGCTGATCCCACGGCCCCTCGTGGGCGTATAAGGCGGAAGGCTCGCCCTCCCCTTTGCCGTAGAGGCCTTCCTTCCCCTTTCAAGGGGGTTAAGGGAAGCCTCTTTCTCTCGTCGTCACCACAGTCCTCTGCGGAGGAGACGACTCGCCGTTCACCAGTCCTGCCAGCTACCAACCTAGACCTCTCCAGGGTTCGTTCGCGATCGCCTTCGGATGATGGTCGTCCTTCGGGATATTGTGACCAGTCTCCCAGACCATCCATGCCTAAAGTTCCTGATGCGCGTGACGCGCCACCTGATACTGCCACTGCGCAGTCTCCAGGCCTTTCCGGGCTGAAGGGTCTTGAGCGCAAAACCATGCCTCTTGTCCTCAAGCGCCAGGTTCCTCCTGTGCGCTCTCCTCTTGCTGTCGCTGCTGTGCCTGCCGCTGTTCCTGACTTAGCGCCACGGTGCTCACCCTTACGCGTTCGCGCCACCGTTCCTGCTACGCGCCAGGGTCCCCCTGCGCACCCACACACTTCGGCGCCCAGGCGCCCTCCAGCAGTTTCTGATATAGCGCGCCAGCGCTCACCTGCTCATACTTGCCCACCAGCAGGTCCTGACACGGCACTACAGCGCTCACCTGCGCGTACGTGTCCACCGGTGCCTCAGCGGCCACCTGCGCTAACACGCCCACCAGCAGTTCCTGATACGGCGCTCCAACCCCCACCTGCGCATACGCGCCCAGGAGGCTCCCAAGTTAGCGCACGGGCACTCACTGCCGCCTCTGGGTTTCTTCCTCCAGACCGCGCGAGCTTGCATATGATGCAACCGCGCACGACGCTCCGGTTACGCGCCCTGTTCCTGCTACACGCCCCGTTCCTGTCTTCAAGGCGACCAAGGTAACCCTTCAGCGCACACCTGAGCGCCCTCATCCAACCGCGCGGCTGCCGCAGCAACGCACTCCAGTGCGACCGCATCCTGATGCGCGCCATGCGCGCCCACGATCGCCGGCGCGCCCACAGGCGAGCATGCCGGTCCTAATAGATCAGCGCCAACCTCCGCTCCAACGCGCCATCCCGGTCGCTCGCGATCCTGCTTCAGTGCTCACGCACCCTCGTGCGGTTCTTCCGGGCACGCGCTCAGGCGCCCCCGTTATCTCGCGGCCTTCGAGGCCGCATCAGGTCGCTGCGCGCCCGCGCGTTCGGCCGCTTCCCGTGCCGGCTCCTGCACGCCACACGCCCTTGCCATCGCCTACGTGCTCTCGCGACCACGCGACCACACGCCCGCTCCAGCTGCTGCGCGCTCACGCGTCCGTTCTATCACCAGCGCGCCATCGCTTCTGTTTTCTCGCATGCGCGCCATCGCGCCCGCCCCCGCCCCCGCGGATGCGCGCACGCGAGATTCCTGTATCGCGCCAGCCATTCACACGCGACCCTGACCAGGGCCCGACACACGAGCCCCAGCGCGAGCACCGCCAGGCGGACAGTTCTTCGTCTCGTTCCCCCTCCCGCAAGCGCAGACCAGCGTTCTCGCCGGAAGAGGGGTGCTTCCCTGACAGGTCTAGGGACTCTTCTCTTTCAGCCCCACAGGCGAACCCTCGTTTCTCGACTCCTCCTAGGGATCCCTCGATCCCCTTGCCTCCAGAGGGGGTGTCTGATAGTGCGACCGTCAGGCAGCAGCCCTGGTTCGGCACCCTAGTCAGAGCCCTTGTGCAGGCTATCAAGCCCGCCCTCTCTGACGCGGGCCACAAACCAGCGGCAGCTTCCTCCCCCCTGAAGAGGAAGAGAGGAGTCTCTCCCGTGGAATCTCCTCCGAGGCTTATTCTGTCTCCTCGCAGATCCTTGCGCAAGGCTCCTTCTCCCCCCCAGACCTTCTCTCCCTCCCCTGCGTAGGAGGATTACCCCTCCTCAGGAGAGTCGGATGAGCTGGATCATTCCCCCATTGCACCAATGGGGGAAGCTCCGTCTCTCCCTGAGAGGTCGTCTTGTCCAGAGGTGGAGAAGAGCCTGCCCCCTTCGCTTCTCGAGTCCTGTATCCCGCCTAGGAGGGAGCCTAAGGACTCGAAGACGATTCCCAAATCTTCAGCGAGGATCAGACAGGAACCGTCTAGAGCCGTCGAGGATGTCCACGTGTCCCCCCAGGAAGAGCCACTGGGGACGGGAGACTTCGCTGCCAGTCCTTCGGGGAGGAGAGCACCAGGAGTCAGAACATGCTTTCTGGCAAGTCCTGACCCTCATGAGGAACCTCAATGGGATCCCGGACCCTGAGGTCCCACCTCGCGAAGGCAAGGACACGGTCCTGGACCGCGTTTATGGCACCCAGAAACTCTTTAGGGCCAGTGCAGCTTTGCCCTGATCCCAGGGGATGAAGAGTACCAGGGACAAGGTCGAGGGCCAGCTCTCTGAGCTTGTCTCCTCCAACAGATCGATTGCCGGTAACAAGCTCCTCCCTCCTCCTCGAGTCCATCAGAGGAGGTACTTCGAGATCCTGGAGGAGTCTTGTCTGAGTCTTCCCTTACACCATGCCGTGGAAGAACTCACAGGGTGAGTCCCTCTTGAGAGACTTTCCAACCGGCACGTGTCCTTCTCAGCCACTGAGATCCTGAGCCAGGAGAAGGTCACCAAGTGTGCCATGCGGGCAACTTCGTGGCTCAACATCTGGCTGGGGTCTCTGGGCATCCTGGTGCGGTCCGAGGACCTCTCCAAAGAAAGCACCAGGAAAGTGTTGGAGACTTTCCTACTCTCGGGCACACGAACCATTGAGTTTCTGGCCCACCAAGTCTCGAGCTTGTGGGCCAACACGATCCTCAAGCGTCTGGACGCTGTGGCCGAGAGGTTCCATCATAAGGTCCCCAGTGCAGAGGCTAGCAGGCTCAGACACTTCCATCCTCGGTAAGAGCCTGTTTGAGCCTAAGGACATGGAGCTCGCCGCCGACAGGTGGAGGAAATCCAACCAGGATTCCCTCATCCACAGGGCCCTGACATCGAGGTCCTACAAACCTCCAGCGGTTCAGCAGCCCCGTAAAGCTAAGGACACAAAGAAGACGACCACAGCGAAGCCCAAGGTGTCTAAGCCCTTTCCTGCCAAGAGCAGAAGGAGCAAGAAGCCCTCCAGGGGAGGCAAAAATCCTATAGGTACCAGCCGAGGCCGGAAACGCTAGGGTTGGCAATCCCCCTGCATGTCCACCAGTGGGGGGATGCCTACAGAGTTGCGCGATAAGGTGGCAGCAACTCTGGGCGGATGCCTGGACGATCTCCGTGATCAATCTAGGTTATCGCGTCCCGTTCACAGCCTCTCTACCTCCCCTGACAGCGAATCCAGTGTCATTAAGCTCTTTTGCTAAGGGATTGGCAAAAGGGCAAGCCCTCCGGGCAGAAGTCCAGACCATGTTGAAGAAGGACGCGCTCCAGGAGGTTGTAGACGGGTCCCCAGGCTTCTACAGTCGACTCTTTCTTGTGAGAAAGGCGTCTGGAGGCTGGAGACCAGTCATCGACCTCTCGACCCTGAACGGGTTTGTCAAGCAGACTCCGTTCAGCATGGAGACGGTAGACACGGTCAGACTTGCGTTGAGACCACTCGACTTCATGTGTACACTGGACCTGAAGGACGCGTACTTCCAGATCCCAATCCATCCGTCTTCAAGGAAGTACCTAAGATTCTGCCTAGACAACAAGATCTACCAGTTCAAGGTGCTGTGTTTCGGTCTCTCCACAGCCCCTCAGGTGTTCACCAGAGTATTCACCATCATCTCTTCGTGGGCCTACAGGATCGGCATCCGTCTCCTCCGTTATCTGGACGACTCGCTGATCCTAGCGGACTCGGAGGCAACCCTTCTTCGCCACCGAGACAAACTCCTCGAAGTTTGCCAGTATCTAGGGATCGTGGTAAATCTCGAGAAGTCCTCCCTGCAGCCCTCTCAGAAACTGGTATATCTAGGCATGGTTATAGACACCAATCATCCTCAAAGCCTTCCCATCAGACGAAAGTATAGCAAGGCTGAGGAAGGTCACGAGACCTTTTCTCAATCGAGAAGAACTCCCAGCCCAATCGTGGCTTCATCTCCTCGGCCACCTCTCCTCCCTGACCCGTCTCGTTCCCAACAGTCGCCTCAGGATGAGATCCCTCCAGTGGCGACTCAAGTCCCGGTGGAGTCAAGGCCACGATTCCCCGGATGCCATGATCCCTATGGGACCTGCGGAACGGGCGGACCTCCAATGGTGGGTGGCAGATGAGAACCTACGAAAGGGAGTGGATCTTCTCGTCCCTTCCCCGGATTTGATGCTGTTCTCGGACGCATCAAACAAAGGGTGGGGGACCCATGTTCTGAGCCACAGGACCTCAGGCCTGTGGTTAGAATCAGAAAAGTACCTGCACATAAACCTGCTAGAAATGAAGGCCGTGTTCCTGGCACTTCAGAAGTTCCACCAAGTCCTGGCGGGCCACTCTGTGGTGGTGATGAGCGACAACACACCAGTGGTGGCTTATATCAACAAGCAGGGAGGTACCTTTTCGGAACAGCTATCCCATCTCGCAGTAGAGATCCTGAGATGTTCCGAAGCCCACTCGATCTCACTAGTGGCTCGCTTCATTCCAGGCAAAAGGAATGTGCTTGCCGACAGTCTGAGCAGAGCGACGCAGATAGTGAGTACCGAGTGGTCTTTGGATCCTCAGATAGCCAACAAAGTCCTGACTTTGTGGGGTTCCCCGACAGTGGATCTGTTCGCTACGGCGCTGAACAACAAGCTCCCGCTGTACTGCTCCCCAGTCCCGGACCCCAAGGCTGTCTGGCAGGATGCCTTCCAACAACAGTGGGACAACGTCGATGTGTACGCCTTTCCCCCGTTCTGTCTGATGAGGAGGGTACTCAACAAGACCCGATCATCGGTCAATTTCTCAATGGCCTTGATAGCTCCGCTATGGCATCATGCAGAATGGTTCCCGGACCTTCTGCAACTCCTCACGGAGATTCTGAGGGAGCTCCCTCCACGTCACGAGTTACTCAAACCACCACACTCCAACATCTACCACAAAGCGTAGCTTCGCTTCGACTTCACGCCTGGAGACTATCCAGTATCTCCTCACAGAGAGAGGATTTTCGCAACAAGTTGCGAACAGGATGTCTGGCCACCTGCGCAAGTCATCCGCAGGGGTCTACTAGGCGAAGTGGCGAGTTTTCTGTGGCTGGTGTCGTGGAAGGGGTATCTCTCCCCTCGATGCCACTCTACCAGCAATAGCGGAGTTCCTCGTTTATCTGCGGGAGGAAATGCGCCTTTCAGTCTCGGCGGTGAAAGGCTATCGCTCAGCCTTAAGTCTTGCCTTCAGGCTTAAAGGAATGGACATTTCCTCCTCGCTTGAACTTTCCCTTCTCATACGGAGTTACGAATTTACCTGCCCTCAGTCGGAAGTGAGACCTCCTCCATGGAACGTGGTTCGAGTTCTCAGGTCTCTCAAGAGACCTCCCTACAAACCATTACGCCAGGATTCTGATCGCCACCTTACCTGGAAGACGGTTTTCCTGCTAGCTTTGGCCTCGGCCAAGCGAGTCAGTGAGCTTCATGGTCTCTCGTACGACATCACCCATTCAAGGGGATCGGGGGAGGTAACGTTCAGCTTCGTCCCTGAGTTTGTTGCCAAGACTCAGAACCCGGGAGTGCCGGACCCAAGGTTCGACTCCTTCCGGGTCTCGAGTCTCCGTTCTGTAACAGATGACCCAGACCATCTCCTACTGTGCCCAATCAGGAGTCTGAGGTTGTATCTTAAAAGAACAGCTGCAATTCGCCCCAGGTGTGGGCTTTGTTCGTGAGCACCGGGGAGACGAAGAGGAGGGTCACCAGGAATACTATCTCGGCCTGGATTCGCAAGGTAATTCATCAGGCCTTGAATCCTGACCCTCCACCGTCACGTCGCCCTAGAGCGCATAACGTCAGTGGCGTAGCTACGTCCCTGGCCTTCAAGAAGAACTTTTCAGTGACTCAGGTCATTCAAGCTGGGGTGTGGAAGCGTCAGACCACCTTCACAGCCCACTACCTCCAAGACGTGACACACAGGAGGCTCGATACATTTTCTATCGTCCCTGTGGTGGCTGCACAATAGCTGGTCTAACCTCAGGCTCCTTTTTGGACAAGTAGCAGAAGGTTGAGGGCATTGTTACCTGGTTTTAGTCTGCGTGAAGGAAAAGATCTGCCTGGCCGTTATTCTTTTCTTCATCCTCTCCTCCCTTGGAGAAAGCAGCATCCTGGGTTCCTTGCACAGCTGACCTCGAACCTCTGCAGGTAAACCATGCTTCCTTGTGTTCCTAGTATTAAGTTGTGATACTGGCATGTCCCCATACCCTGACGAGGTGGTATTGGGAGGGTCCTAGCCTAGATTTCCATCTGAAGAACTCCAGGTCAACTTCCTAGGACGAGTCACTTTTCACCTTCACACAAAGCTTATGTAGGCCGCAGCAGTTTCACAACTGCCAGCGAGGAGCAGGGACCCCTTACCCCTTGAGTTCCTACAAACTCGGGGTCAGGGTCCCCGGGCAAGCCAAAGCCAGTATGGCAGGGTACTAACCACCCTTCCTAAGGGTTAAGTCACCCCATGTAAATAGCGTGGTTTGTATTTCAGTTACGGAACAAATGACAAATTCGTAGATAATTTGTATTTTTCCTAACTATACAAACCTTAGCTATTTGCACATATGTGCCCGTCAGCCCTGTCCCCCAAGATAAGTCCTACCTCTAAGTGAAGTGAGCCTTTCACCAATGTGTGTGGGGGGGGGCTAGCTAGCTACCCCTCCATACCCCCCCCCCCCCCGCTAACTAGCGGCGGGGTAGTAAACCCTCGTTAAAACTTTTATGGCTTGTTATTCAGCTACGCCGAAGTAATTACCCCATGTAAATAGCTAAGGTTTGTATAGTTTAGAAAAATACAAATTATCTACGAATTTGTCATTTTTGGTGTTTGCATATGGGAAATAGAAGACTGAAGGATTAAATCAAATATTTTTTTTATGTAACTTTTAAGAAATATTTATTTGTTCCATCTCTTTATATAAACCTTCGCTATTTATAGGGATATTACTTTCGGCGAGGCTGGAAAATGAGCCATAAGACTTTTAGCGAGGGTTACCTACCCATTCCGGTAGTTAGTGGGGGTAGGGGGGATAGCTTGCTACCGCTCCCTTTAACACACTGGTGATTTAGGTCACTTTGGTTTTGGCTCGTTGTCATTCTTCATCCTCACCAAATTATATATTCGAATGCCATTAATTGGTTTTTGTTTGTGCTTTCTCTTTAAGAGTATGAGTTTGTGTTGACTTTTGCCACCATGCGTACCTGCCCTGGACTTGAAGGCTGTCCCTGCGGTACCTTCATTTCGGCCATGGACACCAACCTCCACACCCTTTGTCCCACCTGCAGAGGTCAACGGTGTGATTGTAGTAATATCTGTAATGAGTGTCGGGAGTGGTCTGCTTCCCAATTGGAAAGGTTCGGGTGACGGCGGAAGAAGAAGTCAAAGCGGAATATTTCTCTTTCCAAGGTTCCTTTGAAGGGAAAGAAACACAAGACCTCTTCTTCAGCCTCCCGACCTTCCACCTTTTTCTCCATCCTTCGAGGGAGAAACTTAAGTCATTCATGTGTCTCCTGTGAGTGGCTCTCACCATCGGTTGAGTTGTCTCATAGAGACTCCTCTTCGGAGGATTGCTGGTATAGGTGAGCTTGCTGTTTCCACGTCTCAGAGCTCACCCTCCGCTTCGCCTGAGATGTTGCCTTTGACCATCGGTGAAAAGGCGCTTCTTTGGCCTTGTCTTTGCAGCCGTTCCCCGCAGAGGAGCCTCTGCTTTAGTCGTCTTCTGGCCTTCAACCTTCGCCCATTCCTGGTCATTATCCTGACGACGCTGCTGCTAGTCCTCGGCCATTGACTCTTCTGTGGATCGTTCGCGATCCCTATCAGTGGATGTTCGCCCTTCCAAAGGGCACATCGTTGGTCCAATTCGACCTTTGTGCCGACCTGCCGTCATCCTTCCTGTCTCTTGTACAGTACATCATCCGGATGTTCTTCCAAAGCGTTCAGCTGCACGCCAACACTTTCCAGCTCGCCAGCGCCTTGCAGTGCACCAGTGCTCTCCAACAGCATGTCAGCACCAGCCTGTATTCCAACGCTTTCAGAGCGTCTTCTCTCTCCAGTGCTTCGACATTTGCCTGACCACCAGCCTTCTCCTGCTCGTCCTCAGCACCCTCCAACCCCCCAGCAATCTACCGACTGCCGCCGCTCTTCAGTGTAGCCCCTCCATTCCAAAAAGCAGCGTTTGCCATTGTTTGCACGCCAACCTACGCTCGCCAGTGATGCAGCGCTCACCAGATCAAGCTCGTCAGCGCTCCTCAAGACATCAGCGCTCTCATGCGCAGTCGTGGTCTCCGGCTCGCCAACACTCTCCGGCAGGAAAGCGCTCTCCAAACCAGCGTGTGCCAAAGCTCTCTCCAGCTCATCAGCACCCTCCAGCTCCCCTTTGTTCTCCAACGATCACCTGTGTGCCAGTGCTCTCCTGCGCATTCACCAAAACTGCGCACCAGCATCCTCCTGCGCAGTGCCTTACTGCGCCCCAGCGCTCTTCTGCACACAAGATCTCTCCGGCCCACCAGTGCCCGCCTATGGGCCTGTGCTCACCGGCTTACTTGCGCCATGGCCATGAGAAGGCTCTACAAGCTCCTATGTTTATTGAACATCAAATTGACAGGTCACCATCGCCTCATTCCCATCCCCGCAAACACATTACAGTGCTACCTGCGGGGAAAGTGGAAGGGGTCTTTACAGAAGGCTTCAGGATCCCGAAGCTGCCTTCCTCGATGGTGGACCCATCAACAGCTGAGACTCTTGACAGGGAACCTTAGGTCCCTTTCCCTTGAGGGGATCTTTCTGACAGTGCGTCGGTCAGTTAGCAGCCGTGGTTCAGTGTTATGGTTAGAGTAGTGGTGCACACTTCTAAATATATCAACATATCAACATACAGCTTGCATAGGCCACGGCGTGATCAGGACAACAACCGCCCTGGGTGTTGGGAGTGGTCTGCGTCCTAGTGGGAGAGCTTTGGACGTAGGTGCAAGAAGTCTTAAAGAGAGATTCTATGCCTTCGGGGTCCTCATCAAAGTCAAAGAAACCTCTGACTTCCTAATTGACCCCGTGATCTCTTCCCGAATCTCTTACTCGATCAGTCTCCCGGGAAACGTTCAAGCAGAGGCATAGACCATTTAACACCAGGTCAACTTTGGGGTTCGAGGGACAGAACTTTGGTGATATTTTACAGATGTGGCCATCGCTGGGTATGGCTGGTCCCCTGTCAAATAAGGCGTTGGAGCTTCTCCATTGAGCTTCTGAGAGTAAGTGACACTGGCTTCATCTGAAGTGGATCTGTTTGCCGATGAGTGTTGTCCTTGGCTACCCTGGAGTTTCTGCCACCTTGCCCACAGAGGGGTGTTCCCTTTTGTCTTTGCCTGCTGTGGAACTATAAAATGAGACATAATTCATTTTTGTTTTACAGTGAAGCACCCTTGTTCCTGCCAGTTATCACTAGCTGGACCATAGAGAATGATTGCATAGCATTCATTACCATAGCGTTTACTGTTTCTGTGTATTTCACAGACCATAAGTGGACCCTTCAGTGAAAATAGGCTGAAGGCTGGATACCATTTATCATGTATTATTTCTATCTCATGATTATTTTCATCACTGTCAGTCATTTTCCCATCATATTATAATTGCGTTATATATATTGACAGATTTTCCATGGGTAGTGTTTCACATACACGTCCCCAGAAACAAGTGAACATTAAGTGGCATAGAAAGAGTTCAGCAGCAGTCAAAGTTAAGGGTTGTCATTGTCCAAACCCTGCTGACTCCCATTGTAGATAATGAACCACAATGTATCGTGATTCTCCTTTAAGCTTGAAGCTTTCTTATGTCACAAGCTTGAAACTTTCATATGTCACAAGCTTAAATCTTTTTTATGCATTGGAACTTTCTTGTCAAAAGCATGAAGCTTTTTTATATCACAAGCTTAGAACTTTTTTATGTTCCAAGCTTGAAACTTTCTTATGAGACAAGCTTGGAACTTTTTTATGTTCTAAACCTGAAACCTTATGTCACAAGCTTGAAGCTTTTTTATGTCACAAACTTGGAACTTTGTTTGAATACTTTGACCTTGACCGAAAAGGCTCTTTTTTTTGGTGTTAATTGCTAAGAAATTTGCATCCTAAACCTAATGGGACTGTATTTTGAAAAAGAAGTTTTATATCTTATATCTTATTTTTGGGGTGTGGGGGTGTCTTAAAAAAGGAAAGGTTCTTGTGTTTTTGTATTGATATATGAGTGCCCAGTGAGTGGGTGGCTTTTTTTTTTTTAAATAATTTTTCTGTCTAGTTTTTATTCAATTCTTATCCCATCTCTTAGGAATGAACTTTTGTTGCCAAGTCGTCTCGCCTTCATTCAAGTATCCCCAGAAGGACAAATGCCCTCTTACAAGCTTAAGAAGTCTTCAGTTGTACACCTCCCCCCTCTCTCTCATTTGGGCGGCTCTTATCAAGACGAGGGAAACCAGTCGTCTTTCCTTGGCCCTCATCGCTCTCTTCTGACCACAGAAGGACTGGTTCCCAGACCTCTTTGTGGTCTTAGTGGAGCCTCCTGTCTGATTGCTAGAGAGATCAGATCTACACAACAGCCTCACTTTCGTTTTCATCAGGGGCTCCACATGCTTCATCTTCATGCTTGGAGCCTGTCTGGAGGTTCTCAAGGTAAGAAGGCTTTTCGTTTTGTTAGCCTCTGACATTTGACGCTCTACACGTTGAGTTTATCAAGTCAAATGGGCAGTTTTTTTGACGCTGGTGCCGGATGAAAGGTCATTCTTCATCCAGACCCTCTCAGTCTAAAATTGCAGAATTCCTGGTCAATCTTCACAGGGATGGAGGGTATCTGTTGTTCTTGAGAAGGTACTGGACAACACAAAGGCAACCAGAAAGAAACAACTTACCAAGTGAGTAATGTTACTTTGCCATAATAGTAGAACCAAAGCAAAGGCAGAGGGAGAGATATGGAATTGTTTGTGGTAAATGTTCCTGTCTGTGCAAGATTACTATAAAGCATTGTGCTGTTCATTCTTCTGGAGGAAGGCTCAGAGGTGCTTAGCAGTATTAGTAAGACAATTTTGATGGTGACTGGAGAGGAAGTACAGTAAAGGAAATAAGATAATGGATGAACCATCTTTGTCTTTTTGAAGAGCAAGTGGAAACCTATTTAAAGAATGAAACCAATAATGTCACAGGAGATGCTGTGGATTATAGAATCTACAGAGGATGTGAGATTTTCAGATGCCTGAAATGTGTAACAAGAACACAGATCAAAGCCTTTGGTTTGTGTGTTTAGGGAAAATGCAAATTACAGTACAGGTATTTTATGAATTTATTTTCTTTTTCTTTTTAGAAAACTCTATTACTGTATTTTTATTGAGTTTTGCTCTTCTCCAACTGATTGTAGTTTTCTATTCTTCCAGACTTTTCATCCCCAAGGAAGGAATCATCCAACTCTTGCCGCTAAAGCTTGTAAGCTACAGAAGGTATATGCAAAAGACGTAAGACGGGAAAAGAGAGGGTCATGTTGGAAGTTTTTGTTGTACAGTATGATGTCTGGGAATAGGAAGTTTAGTGTTAATTTCCTCTTTGAAGTATATTGAAAATAATATTAAGGGGTTTGTCATCTTGTGATAGGGAGAGGATGATGAATTCTGAAGCACCTTTTGAATTTTCAATGAAAAGTGAAATTGAAGATCTATTTTCACCTGCAGTCGATCCAGAAAATAATGATACGTCAGGCAGTGTTGCTCTCTTTGATGATGGCGCTCTTTTCTTGGACCCAAAAATGGAAGTCAAAGTAGAGCCAGAAATATTTGATTCTACCGAAAGCGACTTGAAAAATTCCTACGAGTACGATGCATCAGTGAGTGAAAACAGTTCATTAAGTTTTAAAGGGGACGTCGATGATGAGGAAAGTATAGACACTTACTTAAGGACAGTTAAGGAAGAGGATAAAGTAAAAGAAAAGGGAAGACTTTCATGTGTGTTCAGGGGAAGAGAATTATTACAGAGAGATGTTTTGAATCAAGAGGTGAATCAAATAAATGAGAACCAGATAAAAAAAAGTATCTCTGGTAATGTTGACTCCAATGCTCTAGCTAGAAAGCGATGCACATGCAGTGAATGTGGGAAAGCTTTTCGTGATAGATATAGTCTTTCATTACATTCAAGAATTCACACGAGAGAGGGAAGCCATACACATGTAAAGTCTGTAGCAAAGCATTTACTACGAAAAAACTTCTCACTGGACATGTAGGAATTCATATGGAAAGGAAGCCATACACATGTAATGTCTGTAGCAAAACATTTATTTTAAAATATAATTTCACTACACATTTAAGAATTCACATGGAAGGGAATCCATACAAATGCAATGTCTGTAGCAAAACATTTTCTACAAAAGCACATCTCACTGTACATTTAAGAATTCACATGGGAGAGAAGCCATACAAATGTAATGTCTGTAGCAAAACATTCAATGTAAAAGGAGGTCTCACTGGACATTTAAGAATTCACACGGGAGAGAAGCCATACAAGTGCGATGTCTGTAGCAAAGCATTTACTACGAAAGAACTTCTAACTAGACATGTAGGAATTCAAGTGGAAGAGAAGCCATACAAATGTAATGTCTGTAGCAAAACATTTGCTTCAAAACAAAATCTCACTACACATTTAAGAATTCACCTGGAAGGGAATCCATACAAATGCAACGTTTGTAGCAAAACATTTACTAGAAAAGCACTTCTCACTGCGCATTTAAGATTTCACACTGCAGAGAAGCCATACAAGTGCGATGTCTGTAGCAAAACATTTTCTACAAAATACGGACTTGCTGGACATTTTAGAGTTCACACGGGAGAGAAGCCATACAAGTGTGATGTCTGTAGCAAAACATTTACTTTGAAACACCATCTCACTGGACATTTAGGAGTTCACACAGGGATTCCCACCAGACCAGCTAAGTCCTAATCCTGGACCCTAGCAACCATCAAGGGAAGGAACCAAAAAAAAAAAAGGAGATCCCTTGCGGAGAAGAAAGTACTCCTCTTCAGCTTCACATACATAAGGTATGAGGGGTGGGGCAGACGTAGAAACCAAGTATCCGAGGAAAAAATTAGAGATTCTGATTTACCACCTGAGAAAATTGGTATTGTAGACTGGCCACAAGGAGAGAGAGATAGCATAGATGTTAAGACCAGGAAGATTCTCACCCTGCACAAAGTCACATATAGAAACCAGTGTATGGACAGTAAGTATAGGGCAATACTTAAAAGGCTCTGAGGATGAAAATATCATAAAGGTTGCCCAACATCATAATGGAGCTCTGAGCCAACTAACTTCAATAACAAAGCAGGCTAAGAACATTGCAGAATTGCTAGAAGAAACAAAGAGCACTGAACAGACTCCAGTACCAATGATAGGCAGGAATACCAGGCACAAATTCAGTTCTATAGAGGAAAAACTTTGAATGGAAAGGTGGAAACACCGGAATAAGAAGATTCCAAGAAGAATTAGAAAAAGGTTACATAGATAAAGAAGAGTCACTCAAATGGATAAAGAATGGAAATTTAGTTTTTGATGGAGAAAGGATGAAAGTAGGAGCACAAGCCTAAGCCCTCCTAACAAATGGTTTCAAGAAAATGACAGGCATATCAGGAAACGACCTATGAAGGTTTTGTCCTGCAGCAGTTGAGAGTGTTGGTCATATGGTTTCAGCGTGCCAGATCCTAGATGCAGATGGTCATTACACAGTTCGCCACAATAACATGTGTAAATATACAGTATACATTATTATTACGAATCAAACGCATAAACTATTTACTCTTTTACTTTTTTGTTGCAATTCAGACTATTATGGATTACAGTACAATAATACCTTCAATTTTCCCGCTGATCAAAATCCTTCACATTCTAATGGGGTCCATTATGATATTCAGGCAAATCTATAGAAAAATACTGCTATACACCATCAAGTTTATTCATTTTTTATTAGACATGATATCAATACTTTATATCGTAAAATAATAAGCCATTTACATCATTCTGTGATTGAAAAGGAAGTCCCTTTCTAAAATAACATTCTTTGAGTGACATGTAAACATGAGAAGGAGCCCTGGCTTGAGCTAAGCTAGACTTTTATTTCTAGGTTATATATTCTATAGATAATCCTTTGGATTTAATTCCTTCATTAGACACTATAATAGACGGGAAACTTGCCGTTTAGACTTACGATGCTAAATACAAGGTTTTGTTAACACTCTGAGGAGGAGGACTAAATCAATATGTTAGTAGTCACTCTATAGCAAAGACGGCTGACTTTGTCTTACCTTCTTCTTCACTATTCATTTCTTGGGTTCATTTTAATCATGAATAAATAAACACAAGTTTACTTGAACGATTATTTTTATTGATTTAAAAACTGATTATTATTAGTTTATTTGGAAGATTTAATTCATGAAAAATAAGAATACAAACTCTGATAGTATTTGAAACTATTCATCATATTGTGAAATTTTTACAGTATCTGTATTTAGAATGATTTCAATTTAAGGTAAATAAAATTTTTCATTATGTTTATGTTTTATAATTTCATAATCTTCCAAAATTTTAAGAAAGCCTGCACAAATATATGTAATGAATGAGAGAGAGAGAGAGAGAGAGAGAGAATGTTATATTTTAGTAGATTAAGGAGGTAGTGGAAGATCAAATAAGAAAACCATATGGGAAATGTTAGGGAAAAAGTATCATAGGAATGTGGAATAAATATGATATTAAAATAGAAGAAGTAAGAAAGTATAAAAAGCAAGAACTCAAAAAAAAAGTAAAGTGACACATGGATTTCAAAGAAAAATAAAAGGAAAGAAAGAAGAGAGGACCAAACTAACAGAAGAGACTACACGGGAGAACTTAACACTAATGAGGCAGTAATTATTATTATTATTATTACTATCCAAGCTACAACCCTAGTTGGAAAAGCAAGATGCTATAAGCCCAGGGGCTTCAATAGGGAAAAATAGCCCAGTGAGGAAAGGAAATAAATAAATGTGGCCGTATTGACCTCTGGTGTCACTTCTAATTGCCTAGCCATTCAGAATATCTCCTTTTCTGCTTTGGAGGCTTCAAGTATGGGGGTTACGGTCATGGTGACTCTTGAGGACGTTTCCTGGATCGACCGTTGATCAGGCATAATCGGCTACCTGGTCAATACTGAGGACTTACCTGACCTGGACAAGAGAAAGGCTCTCAAGAATATCGTGCTGACAGGAGTAAGAGTCGTGAAGTTCCTGACCCACTAAGTAGCCAACCAGTGAACAAGCTGGGTCCTGAAGAGGCGTGATGCTGTCGCCTCCAGATTCCATAAGCAGATCGACAAGAGGGAGATACTGAACTTGAGGAATACCTTCCTCAAGGATCTGGCTCTTTTGCCATTGGAGGGGATAGAGGTTACATTTGAGAACTGGATGAAGTCCAGTTAGGGCTTGTTTCTACACTGAGCAGTCACCTTCCAGCACCTGCAGTCCTCTTCCACTTCGGGGTAACGTATGTCATCAACACCTACTAGGCAGACTCAGAAACCAGCTCTGAGAAGTGACTCGCGTCTTGATCCTTCCATTTTGAAGAGGGAAATGAACCAGCGTTCTTCTATTCGCCAAGGACATGGGCGATCCAAAAAGGGGAAAGGATGAGGATGACAATCCTATTGGGGGTGGGGTGGGGGGCAATCCTCCCAAGATGTCACCTGTGGAATGAATGCCTGCAATCCAAATGGAGGAGGTGGTACCAAGGGGCAGAAAGCTGGACAGTAGACATATTTTGGTCTGGATACCTCACATTCATCAGCTCTCTCCCTCCTCTAATTCTACCACCATCTATGTCATTGTCCTTTTGCCAGGTACAGTATGAGCAAAGATCCCAATGGTATGGGGAGGGCCCAAATGGCATGGGGAAGTCCAGGCTATGCTAGAGAAGGATGTTCTCCAAAAAGTCAACCATGGCTCTCCAGGCTTCTTTAGTCGACTTTTTCTTGCCGTAAAGGCGTCTGAAGGCTGGAGACCAGTCATAGACCTGTCAGTCTTGAAGGAATTTGTGCTTCAGATGTCATTGAAGATGGAGACATCAGCCACAGTCAGGTAAGCAATCAGGCCTCTTGATTTCATGATGACAATCGACCTAAAAGACGCATACTTATAGATCCAATACATCAAGACTTCAGCATTGTGTACCAATTCAAGGTGCTTTATTTCTGAGTTTGGATGGCACAACAAGTGTTCATCAGAGTCTTCACACTAGTGTTAACATACGCACATGCCAACAGTATTCGTCTCTTGCGATACTTAGACAATTGGCTGATATTGGCAGACTCGAAGAGAGCCATTCTCCTTCAACTAAACAGACTTCTTGCGTTTTGTCACAGTGAATCAGAAGAAGTCCATGTTAGTCCCAATGCAGAGACTCATTTACCTCAGAATGGACATCGACACAGTTCTAGGAAAGACCTACCAATCTCAGGAGAGTGTAGCAGCCCTGAGGAAAGTAGCAACAACACCAGTTACCAGCACATCAGTGGATGGCAAAGGATACTAGGTCATCGTGTGTCTCTGGAATGTCTCGTTCAAAACAGCCACCTTCACCTAAGACCTCTCCAATGGGAGTTAAAGGTTCTCTAGTCACAACATCTCGGCCACCTGCTTTCGTTGATCCTAATAGAGATGGGACTTACAAGGGTGACCGAATGAGAAGAGCCTTTTAAAAGTTTCTGTTTTGATACCTCTATCATTTTTTGTTGTTCACAGATGCATCTAAAGCAGGTTGGGGTGCACACCTACATTCGGATATGGTATCAGGACAGTGGTTTGTTACAAGAGTGTTGATGCCATATAAATGTGTTGGAGCTGTGAGTAGCTCTTCTAGCACTCCAACAATTTAGCCCTCTTTTATCTGGCCACTTGGTGGTGTCTCCAGATTCCAGAAAATAGCGGCTATGATGTAAACATTGCTAAGAGCCTAAACACAGATTATTTCCACTGGATTATCGTACATAAGTCTTAAAATTACTGTTTTTCAACCAAAATTATCGTACACAGTTTCAATACATTTATTAAGGAGATACATGATTGACTTATTTCAAAATATTTTAGTATAATTGTTTAATTAAACACACACTTACATATGTATATACCTATCGTACATTGCACCGGACCCAAAAAGTAATCATACATGTAAGATAATTATCGTACGAATAGCAACCTGCATTGCTTAGCGCATTCTACCCAAGGGCTACCGTTCCAAAATAACTTTTAGTGTTGGTTCTATCGACAATGTCCGGGTTCCACCCGTGGCCGCCTTGACCCCAGCCCACCCTACTGATATTTTGTTTAATTTTGCCATTCCAGTGAAAAGTATGAATATTAAAGGTAAGTAGAAAAAGGTTCTGGATTAATTCTTGGATTCTCTTTGGATATTATTATTATTATTATTATTATTATTATCATCATTATTATTATTATTATTATTATTATTATCTTCATTTTATTATCATTATTATTATTATAGTATCATTATTATTATTATTATTATTATTATTACTAGCTACGATCCTAGTTGGTAAAGCAGTATGCCATAAGTCCAAGGGCTCTAACAGGAAAAATAGCCCAGAGAAGAAAGGAAGCAAGGAAAAATAAAACAACAGTAACAGCATGAAAATAAATATTTCCTATATCTACTATATAATCTTTAACAAACAAGAGGAAGAGAAATAAGATAGAATAATAAGCCTGAGTGTACCCTCAAGCAAGAGAACTCTAACCCAAGGCCGTGGAAGACCATGGTACAGAGGCTATGGCAATACCCAAGACTAGAGATCAATGGTTTGATTTTGGAATGTCCCTCTCCTAGAAGAGCTGATTACCATAGCTGGTGGAAGGCCCCATCTTGGGGGGTGGCCCAGGGCCCAGGCCCCTGGGGCCCCACCCCTTAATCCGACCCTGGAAAAACGATTAGGCTATGTCTCTTGGGTGATAACAATGTTACCAGACTTATTTTGAGACTCTGGCATTCAAATGAAGTGTGTTTTTATGAACAGTGACGATGTAGATAAATTATATGAGTCACAACAGGCACACACGCGTAGATTTAGGCCCCCCCCCCCCCCCTTTCCTAACTACAACTTCTCTTACCAGGATATGACTACTTCTTGTCGCCTTCTCTGAGGGACGGGGGGAGACCAAGTAGTCATATGTCTGGCCATACCGCTGAGCGTGACCATATATATATATATATATATATATATATATATATATATATATATATATATATATATATATATATATATATATATACATATATATATATAAAAAGAGCAAGAGAATATATATATATATATATATATATATATATATACATATATATATATAAAGAGCAAGAGAATATATATATATATATATATATATATATATATATATATATATATATATATTCTCTTGCTCTTTTTTTATATATGGGAGATTTAGAGCCATTCTCTTATAGGTTTAAAGGTAACTCCTAAGTGGCAGAGGAAAGGGATAGGGCAGTGGCCTAGAGACTGACCATATATACATATAAATAGCACCCAAGCGCTTTCTCTACCCAAGGTAGCTCCAAGAAGAACCAGGCAATGGCTGCTGAGAGCTCATCAGGTAGACCTATAGGCATGCCAAATCCCTCCATCCTTAGTTCACAGGGACGTTGAGGTTGTGAACACCAGTGGATAGTTTTCTTGTCTGTGAGCAGTGTTTGATCACGTGACTCACGATGAGTGAATCAGTGACGTCATCCACTAGGCTGCCACAGACATGGATTTAAGGGTTAAGTTCAATTTTCTCAGTTTTTTCGTTATTATTATTATTATCATTATCATTATTATTATTATTATTATTTTTATTACTACTACTTTCTATGCTACAGTCCTAGTTGGAAAAGCAGGATGCTATAAGCTCAGGGACCCCAACAGGGAAAATAGTCCAGTGAGGAAAGGAAACAAGGAAAAAGGAAATATTTTAAGAGCAGTGACAAAGGGACATAAGGTTGTGGTGGCCTATTGGAAACGTCCCTGCCTGGCTATCACCGGATTGGGTTTCGAGTCCTGCTCCAGCTCAATAGTTTCTTTAGTGTTTGCAACCTCACCATCATTGTGAGCTAGGGATTGGGGGTATGGTGGAGCCTATACAGTAGGTTTACATGCTGAGTCATCAGCAGCTCTTGACTTGGCCTCCCTGGTCTTACCTTGGGTGGAGAGGGGGCTTGGGCACTGATCACATATATGTATGGTCAGGCTCTAGGGCCTTGTTACTATGCCTTGCCTCTGCCATTCATGAGCGACCTTTAAACCTTTAAAAGTTTAACCTACAAAGCTATATAATATGTTGAACCATGTAATTACTATGGCACGGAGACCTGATATTGTGATATTAATATTATCATTAAAATGATCATCGTTCAATGAAACTGTAAAGTCATACTTTGTACTTCAGTTTCTTGAGATTATGTATATACAATATGTTTTTCTTAAGAATCTTTTTTAAAAAAATTCGGTTACGGTCTCATTATTTTATACATTTCCTTTAAAAGAAACATTTTAAGCTTCCCGAATGAAAAAAAAAAAAACATTTTATTAAAATCGATTTACGAGGGACAAAAGGTTGGTAGACAGACTTTCTTTTCTGGCTTAAAATTCTCTTGATTATTTCGGCTCTCTCTCTCTCTCTCTCTCTCTCTCTCTCTCTCTCTCTCTCTCTCTCTCTCTCTCTCTCTCTCTCTCTCTCTCTCTCTCTATATATATATATATATATATATATATATATATATATATATATATATAATATGTGTATATATATATATATATATATATATATATATATATATATATATATATATATATATATATATATATATATATAGTATATGGTCAGTCTCTAGGACATTGCCTCTGTCATACTGCTTTAGTAGAAAATTTCGTGAAACCTATGATTATTTTAAAAGATGTGCATATTATCCACTGTTTTTATCATGAAAATGAAATTTTTTGAATTTTTGGAAGAACTGAAAAAATCTTCTTTTTAGAAAAATAGAAGAAAATTCCATTCTATCTAAGTATTAATTTCCTATAACCTTTCCGTGACATTAAACCTAAAGGTATTTTTTTTATTCTAATGAAGACTTAGTTTCAAAACGATTTGATTGCATCCTTGATTGACTTTTTATGGAGACTCAAAGTTGAATTTCTGAATGAAAATATTATGAAATTCTTAAGCTAATAAGATTAAGCCTGGCAAGTTCATATATACAGTATATATATATATATATATATATATAATAAATTTTGCACATTTAGACGTGTTTTTCATATTCAAATAAGCCATATATATTTTTGATACATTAATGTCTGGTTTCTCTTAACGACCTCGGGATCTGACCCCCAGGCGAATGGCTTAGTCACTGTCTATACAAGCTTGCCGACCAGGGTTCGATTCCCGGCCGGACCCAAGCTCTTGTCTTTGTGTGATTTCGCCTAGGGCTCTGATCCCGAGGTCGTTAAGAGAATCCAGACATTAATGTATCAAAAATATACATGGCTTATTTGAATATATATATATATATATATATATATATATATATATATATATTTATATATATATATATATATATATATATAAAAATTTATATATATATATATATATATATATATATATATATATATATATATATATATATATATATATATATATATATATATATATTTCAACAAATTGATTTTATCAATGATAAGAAATTCCTCTCTCCTAATATAGTTTGCATTCCAAAAGTTGAAGTCCAGCTGTGGCCAGATTATGGAATGATCATCCTAATCAGGTAGTTGAATCAGTAGAACTTCAAAAGTCAATAACTTACAACGAATGTTTTCATAGTTCATATATAACGAATCCTTTTTAACGTTGTTACTGTTCTGAAAATATTTCATATTAATGATATAAGTCTATTGCTAACATAAAAGTTAAAGTAAAATCCGAGAAATGGAAAATGTTTGAAAGTCATATTAAGTTTTCATATGATTTTCAACCTTACGGCTGGGAGTCGCCATCAGCTGATAGGTGAAGCAAAGATGCCATGAGTTACCATATTTTTTTTTTTAGGGATTTATATAATCAAATCATGTTCAAAAATTATTAATATAATTTTATATCAATATAAAATAATAAAAACTCTGCTGATACCCGCTTTGAAAACAATATTTAGCGGAAATTCTTAAATCTAGTGAACGCATAGTTGGCAACTTGCAAGTCGAAACTACCGGGTGCATGTTGAGTTTGAACTTTTCTCGACCTTCCTGTTTTTTTAAAAGTTTATTTCCTATTTTTTTAGGCATTATTAATATTCAAGACGATGTCGAGCAGTGCTAGAGAGTGTTCTGGTGATCCACAACTCACCACATCGAGTGGTGGTCGCCTAAATATTGAGTTTATTCTATCGTAACATAGTGTGCATGCTGAATGTGCTAAAGAGACAACATAGTTATGGCGTGTAGGTTGACGTACTCTTCAGGTTCAAATTTCGAGTCAGGAATTTAACAAATCAAGAGGAAGCGGTAATATGATAGAATAGTGTTCCTGAGTGTACCCTCAAGCAAGAGAACTCTAACCTGCAATGTCATCGTGCTCTTATAGACACGTAATATTTTCTCGTAAATCACTTATGAGAAAATAATGATTATGTCACTAGGCAAAAAAAAAAAAACACGTAACTTTAATAAACTTGCAATTGATGTTCAAACTCCAACACAGTGTTGCCAGATGGGTTAGTCTAATAATCCCATAGAACTCATGATGAAGAATCCCTATTTCCACAAATATGTTTTCTTCTGGTCCTGTAGGCTTCACTAATATAGAAATTACTCGCTATACTTCATATAAGTGGAAGCAAACTTATTGTAACTATATAAAGGTTTACTCATCTTTGTTTCTTCTTCATAGAAATTTGTACAGAATATCGCCACCAGGCTTCAAAATCTCCAAATCTAGGGATGAATTCCCTTATCTGGCAACACTGCTCCAACAGCCGATGAAGAAGCTGACGAGAGCATTGATAGTTGAAAATAGGTAGTGCTTCTTAAATAAATTATAGTGATTTTGCATAACTCTTATAATGATCATATTTAGATTACATGAATAGAATATTTATTATGTAAAATATATATTTTCAATTTTGAATACAAAATAATCGGCTAATTGGCACTCCAGATATTGAATTTAATGGGAAACATTACGACTCGTAACAGTTGGTGGAATTTGACACGATAACAACAGCACTTGTTATACACTCCATGTATGGGTCTTCGACAATAACTTTTGGATTTGTTCACCGCGTAATGAATTATATCTTCTTCATAATCATTAGTGAAATGTGTGATCTTTATCGACTCGCAAATCAAAGGACACTCATCAGTGGACGTAATAGCGAAGGACTTTGGCTGATGCTGTCAGTGGTAAGTACATTATTTATGTATTTGTGGCTAGACATGAAGGTGAGTGCTTTTTAATAGTATACGATTGGTTATGGATAACTTATCATTTTACGTCAACATTATAACACGTGAAAAGCTTTTGGTATAGGTAATGTAATGGAATGTGAAAGGTAACGTTAGTATATAGTTATTTTTATGTGGTAAGTAGATATTTACGGTTTAAGCGAAAGGTCTATAAATGGAGAGAAATATTAATAGGTTACTAGAACCGTTTAAAGTAATATGCAAGTAATGAGACTACAGTGTTATTGGAGCCATTGGGCTTGTAGCAGTCTGCTTTTCTGCTTGTTGGGATTAACTTATGTAAAAAGCTGGAAATTATTAAATTTTAGAAGGTCAAGGTCACGGTCAAGCAAAATGTCAAATTCACGTCATCAGAAATAAGTTTGGACATCATTGTCACAGAGACTTCAAACTTGGTTCATATTTGAATGTATGAAAATCCACGAGAACTAATACATGTTAAGGTGAAAGGTCAAGGTCAAGGTCGAGCAAAAGGTCGAAAAATAAGCCTCCGTGGCGGAGGTCTGCGCTGTACTGAGTGCCCCTCTAGTTTTATTCTGGTATTGTGCCATGTTTTAACTATCGATATTGCTTGTCCTCACGTAACTTATTCATATCTTAGATAGTTGAGACGGAAAGTTTGTGTTTGTTAAATTCTTTCATCTGTATAAGTTATTTAAATCAATATTTTTACTATATGACACTGTCATCTAATTAGAACCTGGAACATATATATATATATATATATATATATATATATATATATATATATATATATATATATATATATATATATATATATATATGTATATATATATATATATATATATATATATTTATATGTATATATATATACTTTATATATATATATATATATATATATATATATATATATATATATATATATATATATATATATATATATATATATATCATCAGCCGTGACTAGTCCACTGCAGGATAAAGGACTCAGACATGAACTTCCACTCGCCTTTGTTAGTGTTCTCTCTATGCCAGTCTTTACCATCAAATTTTCTTAGCTCGTGAATCCTTCGTATTCTCTTTCTTCCCCTGCTTTTTTTTTTATTTATTTTTTAAATTTTTTTTGCCATATCTAGGAACCCATTCTATAATTCTTAATGTCTAATCTATTACCGGTTATTCTCATTATATGTCCTGACCATGTCCATTCCTTTTTCTTACACGTTAGAATATCCTATACCTTCATTGCTCTCGTATCCATGTTGTTCTTTTTCTGTGTCTTAGTGTTATTCCCATCATTATTCTTTCCATCGCTCTTTGAGTTGTAAGTAGCTTATGTTTTAAGGCTCTGTGTATGTGTGTGTGGGTGTGTGTGTGTGTGTGTGTGTGCGTGTTGTTACGAGTCTCGCTTAATAGTATATCCGTTGTTTTCTAATTTTTTAGTTTTTCTTCATGTAATTTGTTGTTCTTTGTTATTTTCTTTGTTTATAATTTATTTATTATTACTTATTTCACAATTTCGTACTGGGTTTTCACTATCATCAATATCAACAGGAATAACAACATTGAAAACTTTATTGTCATCATCATCATCATCATCATCATCATCATCATCTCCTCCCACGGCTATTGACGCAAAATGTGTCGGTTAGATTTCGCCAGTCGTCTCTATCTTGAGCTTTTAATTCAATACTTCTCCATTCACCATCTCATACTCCACGCTTCATAGTTTTCAGCCATGTAGGCCTGAGTCTTCCAACTCTTCTAGTGCCTTGTGGGGCCCAACTGAACGTTTGGTGAACTAATCTCTCTTGGGTAGTGCGAAGAGCATGTCCAAAACCATCTCCATCTACCCCTCACCATGAACTCATCCACATAAGGCTTTCGAGTAATCTCTCGTATAGTTTCATTTCTAATCCTGTCCTGCCCTTTAACTCCCCTTAATACAGGGGATAATAGTCCTTATATTGCTATGGATTAATTCCTATATTAGGATACAGTTTAAAAGTTTGAAGGCCGCTCATGAATGGCAGAGGCAAGTGGCATTGAAAATTCATAGCAGGACATTGCCCTAGCATTGTATCCATATGATCAGCATCCAACTTCCTCTTTACCCAAGGTAGGACCAGGGAGGGCCAGGCAATGGCTGCTGATGACTTAGTCAGTACATTGCTATGCATTAATTTTTATAATAATATACAGTTTAAAGGTTTAAAGGCTGCTCATGAATAGCAGAGGCAAGAGCAGTGACAATCCCTGGCAGGACATTGCCCCAGCGACTGACCATATATCCCTCTCTCTAGCCAAGCTAGGACCAGGGAGAGCCAGATAATGGCTGCTGATGACCCAGAAGGTAGACCTGTAGGTTCCCCAAAATCCTCCCATCCTTAGCTCACAAGGATGGTGAGGTTGCAGACACCAGAAGAAGCTATCGAGTTTAAGCGGGACTCGATCTCCCGTCCAACAGAACGCCAGACAGGGACGTTTCCAATAGACCACCACAACCCTGCAAGGAATTTGTTTGTCTTCTTTTTAGTGGTTGTTTCGGCCATTTTTTTTATATACCTTTTATGTCTTTACATTTTTACATTTCTTAACACTCCTTAGGAAACTCATATACTGACGTTTGTAATAAAAATCTTTGATTTGCATATTATTTAGGTAAACTTCTCTTTAGGGGAAAGGAAATACTCGAGGAATCATGGATATAAATAGGTTTGTTTTCTTCATACAGAAAGATAGAATTAAAGATACATCAAAAGTGTGAACAGTTAAGATGATATATTAAAACTAGAAAAAAATAACAGAGTATAAGAATGTTCTTGTTGATAGTTTTAGAAATATATCTTAAAAACTTAATTGAGTATGTCTATAGATAAATAGTTCACGACACTTTATTATTATTATTATTATTATTATTATTATTTATATTATTATTATTATTATTATATTGTTATTATTATTATTATTATTATTATCATTATTATTATTACCTACTAAGCTACAACCCTAGTTGAAAAAGCAGGATGCTATAAGCCCAGGGGCCCCAACAGGGAAAATATCTTCAATAATAAAGATTTCATGACAAGTATTCCAATGGAGATCGTTTGTATTATAGAAAGTAGATCGTGAAATTTTAGTTAAAATATCAGTAATTACTTTAACCCCATTCATCAAATCTTCCACTGTCTTGGGTTAGAGTTCTCTTGCCCGAGGGTACATTCAGGCACACTATTCTATCTGTTTCTTGATTTCCTTTCCTCACTGGGCTATTTTCCCTGTTGGGGCCATCGAGTTGGCAGTATCCTGATTGTCCAACTAGGGTTGTAGCTTAGATAATAATAATAATAATAATAATAATATTCTATTGGTCTTAGAACTTAATTACGTGACCACTACTACTACTACTACTACTACTACTACTACTACTACTACTACTACTACTACTACTAGCTAAGCAACAACCCTTGTTAGAACAGCAAGATTACATAAGCCCAAACGTTCTAATAGCCCAAATAGGAAAGGAAATAAACAAACTATATGAAAATTAACGAATAAAGAATATAAAACATCTTATTAATAAAGACTATAAAATATCTTAAGAATAAAGACTATAAAATACCTTAAGATAAGTAACAACATTAGATTAAATATGGTGATATATAAACCACAAAGTCCTCAGGTCCTCCTATTCAGTGTGTTCAAATGCATCTTCACATATTGGGCATTATTCTCGAGTTTATTTTGGCCATTCTCTGTTAATCGTGAATCCATAGAGGCTGTTAATACTCTCGTGATCCTCTTGTGGACTGGAGAAAGTGCTGACATTGAACATCTGGGGGTTATGGGAGATGTTTTCTGGTTCCAAGTTCCTTGCTGGCTCTGAAATGGAAAGGGTTTAAGGTTTAAAGGTTGCTCATGATTGGTATGGATAAGGGACAGTGACAATGACCTAGAGTCTGACCATATATACATATACATTTATATATATATATATATATATATATATATATATATATATATATATATATATATATATATATATATATACATATATATATATATATATTATATGTATTATTATTATTATTATTAGCCAAGCTACATCCCAAGATGGAAAAGCCGGATACTATAAGCCCAAGTGCTCCAAAAGGGAAACTAGCCCCGTGAGGAAAGGAAATAAGGAAACAGATAGATTAGTGCAACTGATTGTACCTTCAAGCAAGAGAACTCTAACCCAATACAGCGGAAGGCCATGGTACAGAGGCTATGGTACAATCATTATTATTATTTGCTAAGTTACAAACCTAGTTGGAAGAGCATGGTGCTATAAGCCCAAGGCCTCCAACAGGGAAAGATGGCCCAGTGAGGAAAGTAAAAAGATAGAATAGTGTGTCTGAGTGTACCCTCAAGCAAGAGAACTCTAATCCAAGATAGCACAGATCATGGTACAAAGGCTATGGAACTACCAAGAACTAGATACTGGATGGCTTCTCCAACTCCAGGTTTTAATTCTGTGGCCTAAATTCTATACACACAACGATCTGCCTGTCAGAAGCGGAGCAACTTCTTATCTTGCTTATGCTTCAACATCCGGTATCTGGGTATTCTCGACGTACTGTACTCAAGATGATTCTAACCTATCAGCTAGTAGGACACTTTTCTGAGATAAAAGGACACTCCTGCGAGTCAGCACAAATGCGTCTCATTAAAAAAATTATTGAGTATAGATACTGTGTTCTTTAAAGGCTAACTTGATAAAACTTTATTTGAATGTAAGTGTGCACTAATGTGTAATTTTATTCTATACTTTTTCCTCTATTTTAGTATGATCGTCAGCACCTAATTGGGGTTTGTGGTAGTCCATTGTAAACGGCCCTACTTGGCGACATGCTGTACAGGGGTTCGAGACCCGCTTAAGCTAGATAGTTTCTTGTAGTGTCTGCAGCCTCGACATCATTGTGAGCTAAGGATGGGTGTTTGGAAGAGCCTATAGTCTACCTGCTGAGTCATCGTTAGCCATTGCCTGGCCCTCCCTGGTTCTAGCTTGTTGGGGAGTGTGTGAGCTAAGGATTGGTGGTTTGGGAAGCCTATACGTTTACCTGCTGAGTCATCATCAGGCATTTCCTGGCCCTCCCTGATCCTAGGTTGATGTAGAGGGGATTAGGTGCTGATCATATATACATATGGGCTATCTTTAGAGCATTGTCACTGTCCCTTGCTTCTCCCATTCATGGACGACCTGTAAACTGATTTCCCTTCAAAATTTTAGGCTTATTTAGTATTTGGTTCTTAACCTCTACTTTTCCTATCGAATAGAATGTGTTATGATTTCGATAACGATTTCTATAAATTTGTTTACGGGTGTGAGTGCCAGAAATGTATTGATGGATATAGCTATATGTGGTTTAATATTTCTTATTTATACTGTGGTACATGCGTATCTAACCATTACAAATTATATTGAAAAATAAAACTAAGAAATTCTCAGATTCCAAAGGGGAACTTCTCACTTTCCTCAAGTATTATTTACTTTTTGCTTTTTTAACCCCTTTTCTTACCCCCTACCGAGACCTTCTATCCTTCTCTACTTTTTATTCATCACTAAAGTGAAAATTTATAATATGGTAAGGAGAATTAACCTTTTTTAAAACAAATATTTACCATTAAGCGAAGTTCTTCTCACTCGGATAAGGCAAACAGCCATTCCTATGACGATAGCGACCAGCAAACAACAGATACTTAGAAAAACTATTGTTGTGATTTACAGAGCAGTGTCTCTGGTGCTTGGCGTTGGGACAGTGGATGAGACAATGCTTCTTTAAGTCGTGGATGAGACAATGCTGCTTTGAGTTGTTGTTGAACCAACAGGAAATTCCGTTGCAGAGGGAACTGGTGCTGGAAGATCTGCAATAGAGTTTGGTTAGATTAGCTTAGCTTAAACAACAACAAAAAATGCAGCAGTTTCTAGTCCACAATAGAACAAAGGCCAGATTTCATCATTACGCTGGCCAGTGCGAATTGATGTTGGCGGTAGATTTTCGTCTGATCGCTCATATTAAACCAACCTAGTATTGGTGGCCTTGACTAGTACTGCTTTGCTGATCTTAAATATACTCAAACACTTTCACCCCGTCAAGGAATCCCCACTAGTTAAACTAGTACAGCTTTGCTGACCTTAGATACACTCAAACGCTTTCACCCTGTCAAGGTATCCCCACTGATTAAACAGCATAGGTCAAATGAAATCGCAGAGCCAAGGAGATGGATGTTACTAAGAAAGTGAGCTGAGAAAGAAGATGGAAAACACGAGTTATTAGGATGGGACAGAGGCATTTGCTCTGTTGTTAGTCCAAATGACCATACTTGACTCGACTTTACTTTAAGAGCTGTTTTCCTGGTTCTGTCACACAAGGAAACCCTCTGCGCTACAGGAACTACAAGATCTGTCTGGCGTATACATTCTTAGGTATTTTGAGTATCACACAGCTTAGAAATAAAACTGAAATGATTTTTTAATTAACATTGTGAATATATTAATTTCATGATACAGTATTAGAAATATATAGAATTCGAAGACTTTCCAAAAGATATTATAAAAGGAAATGGACTCACCACATTGGTATATGTTGGCACAAAATCTCCAGTAGGTCTTTTTGGTGCTCGTGATTCTAATTCTTAAATCATATGACCAATCTAACTCATATCTTCTGTTGCCTGGATTAATTTCCACTTCCTTGGAAAGAAAGACTTTGAAAAGACATTGCATTGAAAATTTTCCACAACATTAGATATATCTGTCATATTAAGCTAACAATCATTCGCCAGTTAGAAAGATCAGTTTTGAACCAATTTTATTATAGTTTTACTTATCAGTTAATGACACAGAAGCAGAAAATACCTTAATGGTGTAACTAACAGCAGAGTTCAGAAATGGTCTTTTCCTTTGATTGTTTGGTAGCTCAAAAGTGAGTATGAATATTTATTTGGAATATGAAAGAACAATTTAGAAAGAATTTTATTACCTTATAAACTTCGTTCTGAAAGATTATGATTTGAAGGCTTGTATCTATTTATTTAAGTTTGTATGTTTGTTCGTTTGTGATTCTCATAACTCAAAAACTATATGACCGAATCTCATGAAATTTGATGGGATGATTGGCCATGATCCAACGACAATTTAATTATATTTTGGAAGTTATTGGGTCAAAGTTCAAGGCCATGTAAAGGTCAAAAACATCTTTTTGCCATATCGTGATCAATTTTTATCCAATTTGCATGAAACTAGTGCCAAAATGTGCATGGGGCATTGTCCTGCTAGGGAATTGTCACTGTCCCTTGTCTCTGCCATTCATAAAGGACTCTTAATTTAACCCTGGAAAGGTATGATGGGTTGTATGCGACCCCTACAGCATTTTCAAAACCTGTTTTTTCCCATAAATCATCAGCTGTCTCGAATATGGAAGTGATCGACCTGCAAGGGATGACTAGTCTACATGCCATTGTTTGCTTTAGGACTGATTTTCGTCTAACTTCCCTCCCTCCCCGTTTTTTTA
Source organism: Palaemon carinicauda (assembly GCF_036898095.1). NCBI lineage: Eukaryota > Metazoa > Arthropoda > Malacostraca > Decapoda > Palaemonidae > Palaemon > Palaemon carinicauda. The sequence continues at coordinate 57,830 of NW_027168827.1, read as the reverse complement.
CCCCCCCCCCCCCCCCCCCCAGGGGTCGACCTCGACCTTGACATACCTTTATAGGGGTAAGTGATCAAACAGCAAAGTTATTACATAATTATAAATTGTCGAACAGTGTTGATACTTGTTTGGTTCTTTATAGTTGGAAAGTGTGGGTGGATGGTGTGTCTACCACTTGCATGACATTGGTTTTGGCTTAGATGCCATATATTGCCATGAGGTCCATTTTCTCTCAATTGCTAATTTCTGATTTTTTTTTTATTTTTTGTAAATTTGATTTTTTTCTATTTATTTTGAATTTATCTTCAATAATGGCCAGCAGGCAGTATTCCCTCGGCA